>NC_033637.1:772148-883085 GCF_001540865.1 Ananas comosus
TTTTTTTTTTTGAGAGATAGGTAGTATGCTATCCGCTTCGTTTGTTTTATTTAGAAATAAACTTAACTGAATATATAAATAAATTAGGATTCGAATTTGGGATCTCAGGTACCAACCACCAAGCCCTTTGTCACTTACGCTACTCACTGCTCCCTATTGGGTTCTTAAATTAGAAGCTCTTCAAGGGAACCTGACCCTCCCACTTCAGTTTATAGCACACCTTCAGTAACTTTTGACAGAGCACAAACAACTATACTACACAAGTTGAGGTGTTGGCCTTTGAGGGAAACAGCAGAGCTTCCACCTCTCCTAACAACGAAAATTAATGCTTGCTCCCCGTGCATGTGTTTGTTAGATTTGTCTCGGAATTTAATTATTGAGTTCGATTTTGTGCCTCTAATTAGCCAACAATTTTGCGGTGCAACAAACTTTTAAAAATAATTTGTAAAGAAAAAAAATGAATGTACGTGGTTCATAGCAGAGGTCTCGGGCGGATTGGCCCGAGTCCGCATCGGACCCGATTCTAAAGAAATCCATTTAGGTATCGTTTGGTTCGGGGATAAGCAAAAAGTGGGTATTTCAGGAATAGATATAAATTAAGGTATAAGCGGGGATTAGATCAATTTTGCGTTTGGATGAAAATTAAGTTATATCTGGAAATAAGAAAAATAACGTTTAGTTAGGTAAGATGAAATAAGAATTAAAGTCGGACACTTATACACATCTCCGAGCCCACAAAACAGACAATATTATCCTTTTCTTTATATTNTTTTAAAATAAGAATAGTGGTGGGAACAATTAATAAAAATAATTTATTATAATAAATTTATAAATTTTTTTAAAATTCTGCTTAAATTTAAATTTAATAAAAAGAATTTATTATAATATTTAAATATAATTTATTATAAATTTTATTATAATATTTAAATATAAATAATATGTATTAATATAGTACAATTAATAATTTTATAATAAAACTAATGTATTATAATATATAATATATTATATTTATATAATTTAGTTTTAATTCATTTTATAATTTTAATTAATTTTAAAATTAAGCATTGGAATAGCACTATTCCACCAAAATGGTGGAATAGTAAAAAGCTTGCTAACCGACCGTCCCTAGAGCAAGTGGCAAAAGGCTTGGAGGTTGGTATCCGAGATCCAAGTTCGAATCCTAGTTGATTCATATTTCTAGCTAAGTTTATTTTTGAATGAAATAAACGAAGCGGGTAGCGTGCTACCTATCTCTCTCAAATAAAAAAAAAAAAGAAAAGTAAAAAGCTTGCTATTCCGGGATAACCGGGAATAACAAGCTTTGACCGGAATAAAATATCCTGATAAAAAATGACCCCGTTTGGCGGATAAGCGGGAATAACTTTCATTATCCCCGCTTATCCCCCGAACCAGGGTCTTAGAAACTTTCTTTCTTCTTTTTACTATAGAGACAATACATCATATTGTATTTCTATAATATTGTATCTTTTTTTTATAGTAAAGTTCTCTCCTCCTTTCATGATTTTTTTTCTACAAAAAATTTTTTATGTAAAAATCTTTGTATTCTATTTTAGTTTACTATTTTGTGGTTTATCTATTTTGCAATTGCCCTTTTTTGTTTTTATTTATGCGCTGATCGTAACAATATTAATTTGAGCAATTAATATTCAATAATAAATTTCTCAAAATAAGAATCTTTCTATCAACATTCATAAGTTCTCCTAGAAAAAGCGTAGAGCTTATTTAAGTTTTAAAGTCTCTTCGTCGGCATCAAATAATTAATTAATCTAAAAAAATAGTTGTATGTAAAGAGACATTATTTAACTTAGGGCGTGTTTGGTTCGAAGTCGGAGTTGGAATCGAAATTGGAATCAAAATAAGCTGGAATCGGAATCGGAATGACTCATTACCTAATTCTGTTTGGTTCATCATCTGAATCGAAATCGGAATAAACCATTCCCATTGTCAGTGTTTGGTTCAGGTGGATATAAAAAATGTAATCAAATTAATATACTAACATTATCTTTATAATATATTAATTTAAATTCAAATTAAAAATTAAATATTAAAAATTTACATCAAAATTTTGAAATAATATCAAAATTTTAAATCTTTTTTTTTAAAAAAAAATTAAACTTTGAAGTTGAGTGGATAATTCAAAATATGAAACCAAATTTTGATTTATTCAAATTCAAACTTAAAATTACAATTTTAGTTTTAATTTGAATCCATAAATTTAATTTAAGTTTGAAATAAAATTTGAATAAAACTTTATATAAATTAAAATTTAATTTAAATTCAAATTCATAAGTTAGATTCGAAATTCTTGATTAAATTTTAATTTTTAATTTAAGTTCAAATTAAAATTTAAAATTATATATTTAATTTTTAAATTTTAATTCATATTTTAATTAAAAAAGTTAAAAAAATAAATTTAATCCGAATAAATATTCATTCCGTCTGGATTCAACTGCCAATCCGCCTCCTAGGCCGGATTAAAAAAAGAGGTGATTGGGAGATTCCCATTCCACTCGAGAATCGGAATCGGACTGGGACTCCCGCGTACCAAACACTCACAAATGGATTCACCCATTCCGATTCCGATTTCAGGATGGAAAAGAAGCAAACAAAACACGCCCTTATAGAAAACTAGGTGTTCATAATTTATGATCTATAAAAGCCTTATTACGAATGTTTTAAGACACATATTTATAATTAATAAGTTAAATTCTGAGGACGTTGAGGCCTTCTAGGGTAAAGTTCTAATCCATGGTGCATGTAATAATTTCTTCTTCTAATTATTCTATATGCTTTAGCTTATATTCCCTTTACTATCCCATCCAACCATGCTTTATCCATTGATTCGTATATATAACCATACATTATCTCTTTCGATCAGTGCCTATCACCCAACCTTAGAATGTTTTTTTTTTTTTTTTTTGAACGAGATAGCTAGCTATTTGCTTCATTTATTAAATAAAATGAACTAAGCTTATCCAACCTTAGAATGTTAATGATGGTCTCGGTTGCTTCTATAACTTATTTCGGAACATGAGGATATATGTTACTTTCGTGCAGAGAAGAATATAGGAATAGATGCTGATGTGATGCATGCAATCACTCATCCTGGATAACTGTTATTCTTGTAGGGGAATAATATCCTAAAGAATAAATTTAGGATCTTTACTGTCCTTGTTCGGTCGTAACTTTTCTCGAAACTGTGACATTAATTGGCACGAATTTTTAATACTCAAATCATTTCGGCATCAAGTACCAAAGCATGCACACATTTTTGGAGAATATTCTTAATTTGTCCTCTTTGCAGTTTCTATCGTTGCATTTACATCTTTAGTTAACTAATTAAGTAGGCATGTGGCTCTCCATTTGCATTGCAACATAAAATATTCGATAAATTAAAGAGGATATATATATAGCACAATGAGCAGCTTTGTTGCCAATCCGTACATCGTCCAAGATTCCTTTAATTTTAAGAGAAGGTGCTTCAGAGATCATCATGCCTACCCACCACCCTATACTTCCAAAGTTGCTTCTAGCCGCCGCGCGCTTCTTTGTTTATTATTTTAATTCTTTTTTAATGCTCGCGCACGAGTACAACTCTATATATATATACGTCAAAAGCGATGCCAACTTGAACACAGGGCATCTAACTAGAAAGCCAAATTGAACAAGGCATCTGCATGATATGGACTTAATTTCGTTTAGATCTGTTTAAACTAGTAAGTATTGCAAATATAAGTCATTAAAAAAAAAAAAAAAAGGCAATTGCTTATATATTACTGAAAAGTTTTCGACTTTCCGATTTATCCCTCTTGGCTAGTATTAAAAATACCTTTCTATATTCCAACCTATTTCTAATATATCCCAAGAGTTAAAATCTGTTAATTAACTCTGTTATCTCTATAAAATTACTATTTTGCCCTTTCAAATATCCCCTTCCACCATCAATGACTTTCTTATTTGTCCTTAAAGTCAGGGGCACAAAAAGTATTTTGACTTTTAGTCTTTTCCAATATTCTCCTCTACCGTCACCAACATTAAGGGTAAAATTGACATTTTAATTTTTTTTAACTGTGGTAGATATTTAACTCACATTTAACCCAAGTTAACTTAACAGAAGATAACTACAAGGATATTTTGCAATATGGTGGAACATATGAGAGGTATTTTAGAAAGAAAAAAAAAAGGATAAATCGGATATTTTCAAACGTAAGAAGAAAATATAGGCAATTATCCAAAAAAAAAAAGAAAAAAACTTAGTATGATGATCATGATCAACTCAATCTTTTTTTATTTTTCGTGAGGACCTTAGTTCTTAGTTTATACACTGGTTTAATTTAATACTATCTCACTGCCATATTTTACCTATATTATTATAATTTTTTAAAAAATATTTACGGAATAATCAAATATCATCTTGTCTTATCATACAGTTGCGCTCTCTCTTTCTTATTTCTCCAGAGTTGCAATCTGATCTGCATCACTTTATCACTCTAGTGGCATCACTTTATCACTCTAGTGTGAAGGATTTATTTGTTTTGGTTTTTTTTTTGAGGAATAGGTAGCGCGCTACCTTCTTCATTCATTAAAAGAGTGAACTAAGCTACAGAGGTGAGACAACATGGGCCTCGAAAGCAACAGAAAAAAAAAAAAAAAAACCTAGCGATTACAGTGGTGCAAATTTAATAACAGATAGTGCTTCTATTGGTCAGTCAACAGTTTAATCTTATTTATACCCAGCAATGGGTCTGAATTGACCGATCTGAAGATTGTACCGTTCCTAGCTTCCCAGATGATCCACCAACAAGCTATTAAACCGGTTGGTCCCGAAAGAGGGGATGGCGAGTCCTTTCTACTTATCCATCTATCCCAAACGATAGTCACGTCATCACTCAAGTCTCTTGTCTGTATACTTTCCAATGCCATGATCATAAGAAATCTGAAAAATACGCACCGAGCGAATAGGCGGTCTATTGTTTCCTCCTTCATCCCACACAAAGCACAGGACGTGTTACCCATCCATCCTCTCTTAAGTAGGTTGTCTGCAGTAAGGTGCCTCTTCCTGAGGACGAGCCAACAAAACATTTTCACTTTTAATGGTATGCGAATTCTCCAAATCTTACTAGCACGGGCGTCCCTCGTACTACCATCGCACAGCCCAGAATAGGTTGACTTTACTGTAAAGCGTCCGTCCGAATTCCATCTCTAATGCACACTGTCTGGTCCCTGTTCGATTCTAAAATTAGAGATCTCCGTCTTCAGTGATGTAATGCAAGAATTTAATCGATTATCGTTAGTTGTATCGCATCCCAAGATCTTGCGCCAATTCCATCCGTCGCTTCTAAAGCACTCACTGATATTTAGTTTTTTGCGATTTGATAGGAGGTACACCTCTGGGAATGACGATTGTAACGTGGTGTCCCCACACCAGCAATCTGGATCTGCCCAGAAGTCGATACTACAACCATTGCCCAATTTATAAGCAACGCCCCGTTTGAAGATTTCTTTTTGACTTAGAATTTCTTTCCACCAGAAAAAGGGAGGTTTAAAAGACAGGCCCTCCTTTAATGGTCTTCCTCTAAGATAGTATAAGTCGTGTATTAACTTGTTCCACTCCAACTGGGGCGAGGTATGAAATTTCCACCACCATTTGACAAGAAGAGCTTGTTTCATCATGGCTATATCCAGAATGCCTAATCCTCTCTTTTTCTTGCTCCTGCAAACGTTTTTCCACGAAACTAGACATTCCTTGCCAGGTGAGTTGTGCCCTCTGTTCCAAAAGAAGTCCCTTCGTAATGCCTCAATACTATTGATTGCCCATCTTGGTGCCTTGAACACTGATAGATAGTAAATGGGAAGATTAGTAAGAACAGCTTTCATTAGTATGAGTTTTTTTCTTCTTGACAGTAGTTTCGCTTGCCACCCTTCAATTTTGCTTTGTATTTTGTGGATGACTCCTCTCCAATTCTCCTTAGTAGGAGGCCTGATAGACAGAGAAGTAAGCCTAAGTATCTAGTAGGTAGACTGCCAACTCTACAATTAAGAAGGCGTGCCAACCTTGTCGCTTTTCCCTTATTTGTTTTGTTGTTTAAGCAATATATCATAGCTCAAAACTCTGGTAAGTAACGTAAACTCTACATAACTCGTGAGACGAGTAATGCAGCTACTTACGACATAATAGAAATTAACTAGGTGATTAATTTGTGAGATAGACCGTAATCTAGTTAGAGTGAAAGTGGAGATCACATGCGCAGTCCATTTTACAAATGTTCCGACTTCATAGCACTCCGCACTACTGCACTGCATGACGTCAAACAAGACCAAATTATACATGTTAGCCCTAAGCTTGATTAAAAATATACAAACTAATCGACCATAAAAATAAGTACCTAACTTGACTAACTTTGCAAATAGTTTAAACTCGACCTAAAAGAAGGCATCTTAATTAATTTGGGATTAAAAAGTGATGATCCTCTAGCGTTGTCACTAAGTAAAAGTGACCCATTTACATTGTCGTACGTACATGTGGTAAAATGAGCTGTAACGAAGGACGAAAATGATCATTTTCACCGACCGTCTCTAAAACAAGTGACAAAAAATTTGATTGTTGGTATCAAGAGGTTTCAAGTTTAAATCCTAATTGATTTATATTTCCCGCTAAGTTTATTTTTAAATAAAATAAACGAATCGGATAATATGACCATTTTCGAGTTAATTAAAACCAAATTATAGAGAAAGAAAGTACCACGAACGTGAGATTTTCTCCTTGGTGGGTTTCTCCAGTGACCGAACCATTAGACCAAGTTTGACTAATTAATTAGGAACGTGTTTGTTTTTGACTTTTAGGTTGAATAGGACCTCTTTGGTTAGTGGTTCACGCACTTTTTTCTAAATTTGAACTTTGTCGTACCTCTAGGTTCATTTCTTTTAGGGTGTGTTTGATCTGATGTAAAACTGTGGAAAAAAAAATTTTAATTGAAAATTTTTTTTCGGAGAACAACAAATTTTATGGTCTCTAACGTTTATAGGGAAAAAAATAGTTTTCCGTTACGATTGTCTGGTTGAAAAAAAAAAAATTTATAAATAAAAATTATTATATATATTTTCTCTTATTGTATGTATTACATATTATTGATATATAATAATTATCATCTATACTACTTATAAAAGAGCGAGTTTTAAAAATTTTTTATTTTCCANTATATATATAAAAGGGGGGTGTATTTGATGTTTAATATGCTTTCGTGATTCTATATGCTTTTATGATGCATGAATTTTTTACATAATGAATATAAAAGAGGGGTCCACCGTGGACTCTCTCATGCGGTCCACGAGGTGAGAATGTCCACGTGCGATTTTGGGAGGGAGAGTTTTCGTTTTCCGCGAATGCCGAGAGGAAAACGAAAACTCATTTTTTCCCAACAATATGTAAAAATGGTTTTTCAAAAAAAATTTTTACAGATAACCAAACATAGCCGAAAATTTTTTTTCTCACTACTTTACACCCCCTTAGTTTTTGCTTTTAAGCATAGGGGGGAGGATTCCTTGCCCTTGGAAAAAAAAAAAAAAAAAAAAAAAAAAAAAAAAAAAAAAAAAATCTGGACTGGGACAAGATTCTAAGTAGCACCAGCACTAGTGAATGCTCAAATAGTAACGGCTGGTGCTGGGACAAGATTCTAAGTAGCACCAGCACTAGTGACCACAGAATGACTGCATGCATTTTGGCCCTCAAGGCACGGCTCTTCTCCTTCAAACCTGGGCTGGGACCGGACAGTGTGCATTGGCGGTGGAGCCCTAACGAGCGTTTTAGTGTGAAGTCAACGTATTCAGCAATATGTGACGGGAGGACGAGGGACGGACGAACCTGCAAAATTTGGAAGCTCTGCATACCATTAAAAGTTAAAGTGTTTTGTTGGCTCGTTCTAAAAAAGAGACCTCTTACTGCAGATAATTTATTAAAAAGATGATGGATAGGCAACTCGAATTGNGTATAGATATCCGAAATTTTATCCGAACCCGAACCCGAATGAAACAGATATATCCGATGGATATGGATATGGATTTGGATTTAGATATAAAAAATAGAAACCCGACGGATATGGATTCAGATATGGATTTTGATTGTACCCGACCCGAACCCGTATTTATTTTGTATTATATATATATATATATATATATATATATATATATATATATATATATATATATATATATATATATATATATATTTGATGTTATATTTGAATTTGTATTTTAAAAATTTAGATTTAATATAATATTTTTTGAAATATTGAAAAAAGAAATAATTGTTTCGGGTTCAAATTTTCGGGTTCGGGTTTGGGTTCGGGTTTCGGATTTTTGGTCGGGTTCGGGTTTGGATATGGATTTTTAAAATCCATCGGGTTCGGGTTCGGGTTCGGGTTTCGGGTTTGGAGTCGGGTTCGGATTCGTGTTCGGGTTTTTAAAAATCCACCCCGAATCCGACCCGTTGACATCTCTACCTCTTACTGTAGATAATTTATTAAAAAGATGATGGATAGGCAACACGAATTGTGTGCTGTGTGGGTCTGATATGGAAACAGTAAACAACCTTTTTTCTCAATGTGTATTCTTCAAATTTCTTATAGTGATGTCATTGGAGAATGTCCAAGCAGGAGATTTGGCCGAAGATGTGCATATGGTTTGGGACAGACGGAGCGAAAGGATGGGGTCTCAGTCCATGAGCGATGGTTTAGACTAATTGTCTGCTGATGGGTTATTTGGGAGACGAGAAATGGTGTGATCTTTAGGAGGAATCAGACTGATCCAATCCGTGGTTGCTATAAGGTTAAACAGCTGACGTCCTTATGGGAGAAACTTCGCCCTATGGAGAGACACTGATTTTTTTTTTAATTTTATTATTATTATTATTATTATTATTATTATTTTGTTTGTCTTTGTCCGGCTTTTCATCTCTTTAGAGGCCTTGTTGCCTCACCCATGTAGCTAAGTTCATATCCTGAATAAATAAAGCGGGTAGCGTGCTACTTTTTTCTCAAAAAAAAAAAAGGAAAAAAAAAAAAAAAAACTGGTTATATATGGTTCTCAAGAGTCAAGAGTAATAAAAGTCAAAGCAAAACCACCGGTGTCTAATACAAGTAGTAAAGAATTTAGTGGTTAATATCCGACATTTTAAATTTGAGACCTAATTATTTTACATTTTCAACTAAATTTATTTTGAAAAAAAATTTAGAAAGAAGCCTCTAAAAAAAAGCCATCTAAAACACCGAGTTCTCCTACGTTACGTCTTTCTAGGATCAAATTATACAAATCCTAATTTTCTGGCAAATATAAGAACATACAAGGTGATCGATATCATGCCCATTCGGCTAAATCTTTGAATTTGAAAAATTTTGGTGACTTTGATGAAAAAGTCATTAATAAATCTCCAATAACTCAACACTTCTTCACCAAATTTTCCAGTACCTACCCGGCATTCTCAAATGGAGAAAATATGAACCATGTGATCACTATCATCCTAAAACATTCCGAAACTTAGTGGAATCATAAGTTTGTAATGGCATCTTAGTCACAAAGATTCCTCCAGAATCTTGATCAAAATTTTCATCCACTTCTGGATCACTAGTACGAAGAATACAGAGCGCTAGCTAGCTACATGTTCTCCCGAGGATGTTCGACAATTACACAAAATGCTTGCTGCGAACCATCTCTCGCAAAATATACAGCGTCCACGCAGGTCGTGTTTGCGAGTCTATATCGCATCAACTACATCAATCGATCCATCAAAATGCTCCACTTCAATTAGTCTTATTATAAGTATAGTGGTGTGCCCAAATTTTCTTCAAGAAAAAATCTAGTCCCTGCTGATCTTCCACTTTGACTTAAATCCCGATCTTTTAATTTTAATTATTTATAATGGTTTGATGGTTGTGCATTTGTTTATTTCTTGTGGACCACACGTTGGTCATAGTTGTGTATGAATTGGATGCGTCGGTGGGCGGTGTGCGTAGGTTTGAGGTTTTAGGTTTTAGGTTTGGGGTTTGAATCACTTATTCACTTGTGGGTACTGTGGGGCCCCTTGCCACCTTCTTATTATTAAAAAAAAAAAAAAATTGAAATTGTTCTCTCAACACTTCTTAGTTCTGGCCATCAAACTATTACTTTAAAACTAGTTTTACTTGACAAAAATAGTTGTAATTTGCTTGATAATTTAGATTTGTTAAATGCATTAATTTAGAATAGCTCCTTATAAAATGTTTACCTTAATAGCGAGCCAATGAATCTAGTTAATAGTATAGGAATGATGTACAGAGTTAGATGAAAAAAGGTGCATGCAAGTAGCCAAGTTGAAGACAACCAAGGGTTCCATTTGAGATTACGACCGAATTGCATTACGTATAATGAAAAAGTATGATAAAACTAAAATATAAATTTTATTTTTTTTTCTGAAAAAAGAAAAATATATCAATATATGATATTTCTTTCACTCTTTTTGGCGTTAAACGATTTGAAGCACCAAGTGGGGCCCATATCTCTTGATAGTGTGGAATTGCATAACAACCAAACCTCCATTAAATCCAATGAGATAAACGTGTACAAATTATTATATTTGTTATTTTCCTGCAAAACTATAGCCTATAAGTCATCAGAAAAACCAAACCTCTATTAAATCCAATGAGATGAACGTGTGCAAATTATTATATTTGTTATTTTCCTGCAAAACTACAGCCTATAAATCATCAGAAAAATTAACTGATAAAATGTATTAACTTTTCAACTATGATGAGGGCAAAACAATCAAATAAACCAAATTAATTTTTTCCAAAAATTTACAGATAATTGCTCGAGGTTATATAACTTTCCACATTTTGTGTCGAAACACATTACTTTTGGGCCCCTGGAACGGCCCAATACTGCCCAGTCAGTAGGCCCCATTCCACCTGGTTCGTAACGTGGTCCTCACACTGTAGTACTACAGTATAAAATGTAAATACAACACCCGGTCTCTAAGCGGGCCAATAAATCATCGCCCATACAAAATTAGGCCAACTTGTGTGTTTGGATCTGAGTCGTGATTAGCGAGCTGGATCAGCTCGATCGAACCAATTCACAAGATACCTTTTTTATAAAATATAAAATATATATGCGACTAACAAGGCGGACTTTGAAAAAGCTTTTGACAACGTAAGATGGTCCTTCCTAAAAAGTATTATGCACTGGTTAGGATTTTCTGACAAATGGTGGGCATGAATCGAGCAATGCGTGTGTAACGCCAAAGTCGCCATCCTTGTGAATGACCTTCCGTCCGGATGGTTGAAAACAAGAAAGGGACTTAAACAGGGAGACTCCCTATCCCCCTACCTGTTCCTTTTGGTAGCCGACAGCCTGGCCAGGACGATTGAAGCAGCAAGGGAGAATAACCTGATTCGTGGCATTGGCCCTTCTGATGAATGCCGGACGACGCTTATTCAATATGCCGACGATACAATCTTTTTCCGTGAGTCAAGAAAGCGCTTCCTACGCAACCTTTTATTCGCTTGGAATATCTTTGAATGGGCATCTAGCCTTAGGGTTAACAAGAGCAAATCGGATTTTTACTACATCGGACACAATCCACGCCAAGCCAACAAACTCGCTAGTATCATAGGATGTCGAATCGGAAACCTACCGTTTCACTACTTGGGGCTACCACTCCACAACAAGCGACTACGTAAGGAGGATTGGAGATGGGTCATCAACTGTATTGAGAAGAGAATTGACGGGTGGAAAGTTAAGCTCCTATCTTTTGTGGGAAGACTTACCCTCGTCAACTCGGTTCTCTCCAACCTGCCGCTCTTCTACTTCTCCATCTTCAAAGCGCCGAAATGGGTTTTACAACGGATAGAAGCTTTGCGACGAGCCTTCTTTTGGAAAGGTTGCTCCAAAATTACCAGAGGTGCATGTCTCGTCAGCTGGAATTCTATTTGCAAAAGTAACAAAGAAGGGGGTTTAGGAATTAAAGACATGGAATCAATGAATTTGGCCCTTCTAACCAAATGGTGGTGGCGCTTCTTTAACGAGCCTAATCTACCTTGGTGCAAACTAATTAGATCAATCTACTACAACAGAAGAAGACCGCTTCATGAGGGTTCAGCCTTTGCCCCACACTCGCAATGGTAGAAAGGCGTGCTCAGTTGCCGTAAGGTTTTCACGTGCGGCGTAACCTATGAGTTAGGCGACGGCCTTAATATCAGGATGTGGTCTTACATCTGGATTGGTGAACTCCCTCTTCGCACCCTCTTCCCGAATATTTTTGTGAACATCGCAAATAAGGAGGCAAGGCTGTCCCAGTGCTGGAATGCAAAAGGGTGGCGATGGTGGTACATTTGTCGTGGTTTCGCGGTGTCCCAATCTGCTGAGAGGCGCGCACAACTGACGATGCTTAAAGACTTACTTCAACACCGCGCCCCATGCAACAAAACGGACTCCTACAAATGGCGGTGGACATCCAACCAGCTATTTTCTGTCAAATCCCTCTACCGATTTGTCACAACTGCGGGACAAATAAACCCGATAAACGGCGACATCTGGAAGCTGAAAATTCCACTCAAAGTCAAAGTCCTTACCTGGCTGCTGCTTCGGAAAAGACTACCCACAGCCGACAGACTGTCCAAACGGGGTATAGCTGTTGATCAACACTGTGTCTTCTGTGCTGTGCTAACGGAGAGCTGAGACCATATTTTCTGCAACTGCGTCTTTGTTAGATACCTCCTCCTCACTACAGGTGGGTGGAATACACCTGGCGCTATACCCGACGGCACTTCAGGTGACGTTCGCAGGCTCTGGACAACTACTGCCACCACTTGTGTCAATATAACGAGAGCAAAAGGACTTACGCTACTAGCAGCAATCTGGTGGGTGGTTTGGAGGGATAGAAAAAACTCTGTGTTCCAGGCTTTACCGGCCAATGCGAGCCGGTCACTAGAACGGGTCAACCTCCCGACGAACAGCTGGGCCACGCTGTGCTAACGGGTCGCTAGCTTTCTTGTCCCCCTACTCCCCTCTTGTTTTTTGTTTTTTCATTCATTCTTGCTCTGTTTTTTATTTTTTTCCTCGCCTTGCCTTCGAAAGCCTTAGCTGCTTCCATCATGTATGCTCAGTTTATTTTACTTAATGAATGAAGCAGGTAGCTTTCTACCTTTTTCTCAAAAAAAAAAAAAAAAAAAATAAAATAAATTGTGACTACAATTACTATTATTTTTTAGAAATATTTAACGTGCCAAAAGCTAGAGGTAAAGTGGCACTTGACACCAGTAAAGTAGCGGCAACTCAACCACCACGTTCACTGTTATCTCCTAAGCTAGCTTAGCAAGTGCGCAGAGATTAGTTAATTTATTATTTACGGTGACCGACCATTGGACTAATCAAATGTCTACAATAACATCCATCGCAAAAATTTCCATGGAAACATAGATACGTCGTATCTTAATAAGATCCAAAAAAATTTTTGAATTCAGTAGCGAAAAATCTTTATATCCACCGATCACATGCGTGCACTATACTTCCCTTCGTCGCACGTTTCCTTTTGTTTTGTCTTCCTCCCCCTTGTCGGAGATACGTAACGTTCGAATGATTAAGCAAGAAAAGCTTTTTCATCTGTACACACAAGTAGCTAGAGAGAAACGGACAAGCATCTTCTTCTGTTTGTTTTTGATTCTCGTACATACAATGTATAGGTCCAGGATCTGCAATGGAAATCGACGAGCGTGTTCTCGGTAGCTTGAGCCGATCCTGGTCATCCTTAATCGCTACGTGATCTCCTAGAATTACTTATCGTACATGTTGTCCCTCAATTGTTCAAGAGAGCAATGATTCAAGGAACCGAACTGCTGTGAAGAAGAAATTATTTTGATAGACGTACGGGATCGAACGAATGCAATTGCAGTGACAAATATCATAGTCCATTGGTGAATGGCCATCAACTTTCCCGTAGGTGTCAAATAACTAGTACTAGTACATATATATTGCTTGTAGATAACTAGAATTCAAAAGCTATATGTTTCAGTAACCAGTGCTAGAAAAATTTAACGTTTTCAAAATAAAATAATTAAGGTAGTTACGTACTAAAGAGCGACACAGAGCTAATTTTTTACATTGAAAAGTTCTACTTTTTATGGAGAAATTAAGAAACATTCGATTTCTATTTACGGATCAGAATAGAAAAAAAAAAAAAAAAAAAGGAAAAAAAATGCAACTCTCAAACAAGTTTCACCTACCAAGTTCCTGTTGTGCCATCCCCACCCTTCAGCTTAATGACAACAAAATCTAAATTAAATCGGTAGCAAACAAAAACAAGGAGGCACATCATGATCACCATCATCAAGCACAAGCCACTTTTGGTGGGCCTATCAAGATCATCCAAGAAAAAAGATGGCCAAAATGGGGCCCTCGAACTTATTGGTGTGACTGTGATCCATGTGTACGCCTCTCCATGGCTAATATCATCACTATCCCAAATTGGTGGGGAAAAATAACTAGAAAACTTTTGCTTTTAAGGGGTTGTATCATTTTGAAGAGGCCAGGGTCAAGATTCTCACACAGATATGTCTTTTAGTGGTTTTTTTTTTTTTTTTCACCTTTTTTTTCTTTCTTTTTTTTTTTTTTCCTTTGGATAAACTATGGTAATTTTTAATACAAATATTTTGAATTCTCACAATCTAATATGATTAATTAAATATTGACAAATTTATTGATGCAGAAGTAATAAACAAGTTTTGTGATTGATACCGTGACAATAATTAAGATACTATATTATTTATATATTAATAACTTGTTAATATTTAGTTAATTAAATCGAGTTGTGAAACTTTATTTGTAATAATTCAAAAAATTCAAATAAAAGTTTACAATAAATTAAAATTTGAATAGCAAAATGTCATACACTCAGACGTCTGCCTCATAGTTTGAGAATTAAAAGTGTAATTTATCGTTTTTCTATAATTTTTTAAATCCTTTTCGCCCCTTGTACCTTTGATGAGGCACTCAGGTAATTAATCCGGCCACCACCTTACAATCCCCATCATGAAGCATAATGGTTTTTTTCCTACAGCCTCCACTAGTAGTGGTGGGTCGCATAATCCTTAATTGGGACTTAATGGTCTTTATAATCTCCATCAGGTTTATTGGACCGGATCGGGTGCTCCGTGCACCAAATATTCGAACCAAGATCCAATTGGGACTATTAATTTAACAATTTTATGATGTACTAGAACTAGTGACAATTTTGTGATGTTGGAAAATTGCAGTAGTTTTATGCTAAATGGAAAAGGCTTAGGTCATATATATGCATATCAACATCGATTAACTTATTATCAAGATGAGGAGATATAAGAATGAATCAGAAGAACATTTTACATGTACGAATCTTATCGAAATAGAAAAATGTATATACTTTTTTGTATTTTATTAATTTAAATTTATGGTAAATTAAAAGTGTTGGTCAGTTTCGAGCTAGATTGAGTCTACATCAGTTTGATTCCACCTAGAACTCAATCTCCGGCCAGAGGGGTTTTAAATTGGACCCACATTTATTCTACATGTTCCCCTAATCTCAATCAAACCGAGATATGATTGGATTAGGACCGGATCGATTTGAGCTACTGGGATCCAAATGATAATTCAAGCTATAAATCCATTTCGAAATAGGATCTACTTTAAGCAGATCAAGTTTAATATTTGCATTGGTTCAAGCGAAGAATACTTAAAAAGAATATGCTCAATTTTTTGCTTTAGAAAGCAAAAAGAGAAACATATTCTCAACATTAGTAAACAAAGTGAAAAGTGCTGCCCTTTTCTCTGTTTATTAGACTCTATAATTTATGCTTTACGGATCATGATCTATTTGGCCATTTAATTACTGCCGCACAGAAGCAATGATAAAATGATTAATCTATACCTATATATTATTTTTTATAGAGTTTGTTACGTGATAATTCTTTCTTCTATCCCCTTTCCACTCTCTTATACTTCGCTTTCTCATCCTATCTTTATCCGATATTTTGTCTTCCCACCTGCCCACTTCTAACTAATATATTCACATAATTTATTTTCATCTAAACAAATTACTTTCACAAAAAAAAAGTATAAAATAAAATTGCTTTATACTCTTTTTTATCATATTTTTTATTTTTTTTGTACATAAAAAAGGTTCATTTTTTGCAATTTTATTTTATTATTATTTTTTTTCTAAAAATTGTGTGGGAATGGAAATTAGAATTTCGAGAATCGCAGTGGTGTAGCTAGGTAAAAGTGACGTAGATTTGGAGGCGATAAAGGAAAAAAAGCGGTGAGTATGGAGGGAGCCCCGTATAACATCGACGTGGCCGTAAATTAGACACCGACAATGACAGTGGAAGCGACATGAAGAACAGTAATCGCCTCTCTGATCTCGGTAGCACGATTGAGATGCGTATGGAGTAATAACTCTATTATTTTTTTTTATTATTGTTATATGTAATTTATTTACTATTGTAAGTTTTGTTATATTTTATATATTTATTTTATATTTTTCTATTTGGATTTGTTTCATTACAAGTAAAAATATTTTAAAATTTTAATTTTGTCAATTTTCTATCTTATATAGTATTAGCCCGCCGCAATGCGGGGATAATTTTACTAATACATATTAAAAGAGAATAGTTTACAGTAGACTGGTCATTCTAAAAACTTGCACAAAACTTGTACAAAATCAAGATCAATAAAATAGCTAATCACCAAATTTTCTCTGTTAAGAGAAAATTAAAATTAATTAATCCTGATAATAATAATGACACAAAAGTGGCATCACCACCTCTTGCATCAAAAGGAGGAGGAGAGAGTGGCAGGTGTATAAATAATATATACTTCTTAGGGAGGGACCATTAAATTAAAATTAAAATAATCCCACCCCTACATTTCAGCCAATCCTATTTATTTAATAAAAAAAAAAAAGTAACGACACTACCCTTCCCATAGAAAATTACATCCCTACCCCCTCCCCCACCATCAAAAGTATACACACCCAGCCTCAGTGGCACCTCCGTAATAAACCCCCAAAGCCGAGGCGAAATTGAATGCTAAGGGCAAATCTAGATCCTTTTGGTTTGGTCCACGATATCCCTGAGCCCCCCCGAAAGCCAAGCGCGAAATTTCACCATTTCTTTTTCTTAAAATATTCAAAAGTTAACCCCGAGACAAAAGCCGACCCGTAATAAGGTGCGGACCCGACCGACGCTTTTAATTTCCGAACCGCCTCATAAGGGTTTTCTATGCGGAGCGTTGGTTCGACCGTTCGTCAACCGCCAAATGAACTGCGTCCGTCGATACCATGACAGGTTTTACGATCCGCGTAAATAAATTATGGGGGCACCCGTACGGAGAACCCGTCTTTCTCTATTTTTTTTTTTTTTTTTTTTTTTTTTTTTTTTTTGGCTGGTTTGTTTTTAAATTTAATTTATCGGTTTCCGGTTTTGCCCGCGATGGAGGGAATGATGGTGGTGGTCTCGGGGGGCGCGAGGGGTTTAAGACCGTTCCGAGAAAGGGCTCGGGTGTTATAATTCCTCTCTCTCTAAAAAGCCACCGAGCGCTTTCTCTCTCTCTTTCGCTCTCTCTCTCTCTCTCTCTCTCTCTCTCTTCCGAGCGCTCTTTGGCTCGTCCATGGGTGGCCGGANGCCGGGCGCGGATCGTGCCGCGGGAGCTAGGGAGGCGGCGGCGGCAGAGATCGCCGGAGAACGGCGGCGCCGACGTGTCTGGATTTCCTTTTCCTCTCTCTAGGTTTCTCTCCTTGCTTCCTCTGAGCTCTCCTCAAGTGTCTCCCTTCGCGAATTAGGGTTTCGATAGCGCCGCGGTTCGTATGAGCGGTTTTGAGATGTTCTCTCTGAGAGAAGTGCTTCGGCGCCTCTGTGCTGAGATCGGGTGGTCGTATGCAGTTTTTTGGAGGGCGATTGGGCCCTCTCACCGCATGTAAGCTCTGATTTTTCCCATTTTTCTTCTTGTATCTCCGATTTTTTCAGATTGATGAGGTAGGGTTTACCTTCTTCTCTTTTAGTTAGTGAGATGGTTTGATTTGTTTGCTTTTTATTGATTGTCTTGAACAGTTAGTTTGCTTTGGTGAGCTTTCATTGAATCCGAAAAGACTCGCCTTTTTTTTGTTTTTGGTTTTTAAACTAATTTTGGAGCTAACAGATGGGGTTGTGGATACACTTGTGGTGTTAATTACTAACCAGTGAGTAATAATGTGTACTTTTTAGTTGCTTTTGCCAGAAAAGACGTACTTTTCTACGGTTTTATTCTCTATTATTGCTATCATTAACTTTAAAGGTTTAGATTTTTTTTTTCTTTTTTTTCATTTTTTTTTGGTGGGTTGAGGTGGGTGGGTTATGAATCGTAAGGTTCTTGTAGTAACCTATAAGGGAATAATAGAGAAGGAAATAAGTAACTGATCTCAACATGAGAAAACCTCTTGATTTTGTAACGGTTAAAAGAAACACAATAGAAGAAATTGCAATTTAGTTAACCGAAATTTCAATAATAATAAAAAACTGCCTAATGAGTTTTTATTCCTTTGAAAAGTGAGGAATGAACTTGTTAAATGAGTCTAAGCTCTAATTTAGTTGAAATTAATTTTTCGCTTGGGCACCGACTGCTTTAGCGCAAGCGGCAAGCTTGATGAAACTTGATGGTTGTTATCAGAGGTTTCAAGTATGAAGCCTGGTTGCTTCACATTTTCAGTTAAATTCATTTTTCAGAAAATTGAATGAAGCAGAAAGTATGCTACCTTTCTCTCTCTCAAAAAAAAAAATCGCTTTGGCCTGGTAAGATGTTTGAACTGTTACAGTTGAGTTGTTCTTAATGCAGTATGTACTGTGGCAGGCTTTTGGTTTGGGAGGATGGGTGCTGTGGACATACATCAGGCATTTTGGGGTCTGAAGCTTCTGATTTACTACTTGAGGAGCATGGATTGGTTCAGAAGTTGCACAACCAACAAGCTGCTAAATATGGAAGTCAAACAGAGGAAAGTGTAAATGCGCTGGTAAGGAAGACGATGATGACGCAGGTTCATGTTATAGGAGATGGGTGAGTGCATACGTTTCATGCTAACTTCTATATTTCATCCTCACCTTTAGGTTTTGTTTTACATGTTTTAGCTAGGTTTGTGCTTCATAGCCTGTTCGGTGTAAACTTATCGGATAGTTGTTTTTCAGGATAGTAGGGGAAGCTGCTTTTACTGGAAATCATCGTTGGATTGTTCGAGATTCTTTAAAGGATTATGGATCTCTATCAAAGGTATAATTTTTTATTAACTCTGTTAGAAGTTCGCCATATGCTATTTATGTTGCCAAAGTTTAAGCTATTAGAACATTGCACGCCTTATTTATATGCACACCAATATTCATGTGCAGTACTTCTTTACTTGAGGCTTTTGCTTTTGAGGGTTTAGGGTGTAGAATTTCAAGAATTCCTTGTTTATTCTGCCTTTTGGTTGTGGATGGAGCTATAATGTTTGATTTAGATCGCAAAGAGAATTGAGTAGCATTTTTTTTTTGCTTCAATAGGATGCTGATGAGATGAATCAGCAGTTTGCAGCTGGCATTCAGGTCAGCAAAGTTCTTCCTTATTTTTTACCCTCTTCTTGTAATTATTTATATATCAACTTAACTCTGATAAGTTGTTTGTTTTGTATGTTATGCAGACGATCGTTATCATTCCCATACTACCACGTGGTGTTTTGCAACTTGGCTCCACTCAGATGGTAAGTAATTCTTTATGAGCTAGCTTCATGTTTGAGCTAAAGATTTTATGAGGCATCAAAATATTGGGAGAAGAATGATGGATGAGTTTGAAATGTACATTACATTTCTTCTGTTAAAGAAGTTTCAAATTATTGTGCTTTGCTTTGCTGTACTATATGCCTCTGTGTCATAGTTGTTAATATTGGCTTATCCTCTCTGCAGCTTATGGAAAATGTTGGTTTTTTAATACACACGAAGAATTTACTTTCACAATTAAATAATCGATCAGGGTCTTCATTTTCAAGACTAAGTTTAGATACCAATCCCTCCTTTGTTGAGCCTATCCTTCACTGCAGTAGACAGCTGGAAGGTGAAACAGTTGGAGCACGTGTATACACGAAGGCCAATCTGAGTCTTGGCAAGCAGGGAGTGACTAATGATAATGGATCTAAAATTCAGACTCAGCCTTCAGTAATGGACTCAGATTTTACTTCTCGCTTAACATCACTCGAAGAGCAGCTCTTATTCATGTCTCATGATGGATTATTAGAACCTGGAAATAATGCAGGATCAGCAGTACAGGGCACTGGAGCTGTTCGGTTAATATTGAATGGACGTGATAACCCTAATTTGCTTGAAGATTCCAACATTGTCTCACCACATTTGCAAAACAAGTTACTGAATACTGTAGACAGTCTTGGAAAGTTTGGATCACTTCTACATGGCAGTAATGAAATCACCAGGGTCTTATGTGCTAATTCATCTGGCACAGGGACAAGTCAAATGATAGACCAAAGATACAATAATGCAGAGAGTTCACAGCAAAATCAGCCTTCTTCGCCCTACAGAGTTACTCAAGCTGTTCCGATTGAGGGGAATGAGGGGAGACATGAAAATGATTTGGTTGAGGCTGCAGGACTAAGGCGTTCAATTCAAAATGATCGACAAACCCGTTCTATTGCAAATTCTATTGCAAATGAATCAAACAAGATTTATGCTACTGAAAATGGGAATGGCGTGAAGGATGAGAATGACTGCAAGCTTTCACATATAAGAACAGAGAAAACTTCACTTTTGCCTCTTGATCGTTCCATGGAAAGTGATCTGTTTGATATGTTGGGTCCCAAGTTTCGTCAGTTTCATGATGGTTCGGATAATAGCTTGGGTATAAATGCATTTATCCACTCGATTAAGTCTGACGCTTCTCCTGCATTTGATTCAGCAAATGATGATTTCTCTCAATCAGGAATTTTTTCTGTAGCTGACACTGACCAACTATTGGATGCAATAGTCTCAAGCATCAATCCAACTGCAAAACAGAATTCAGACGACAGTATATCCTGTAAAACTTCACAGACAGATATTCATAATTCTGCTTGTTACGGTGGATATGCGCCTTCATCAGAGGTGAAACAAGATGAGTTATCCTACCTTCCGCCTGTGCCTATCAAGAATGAGACAGCAATATCAAGTTATGTTAAACCACAATGCTCTCATCCTCAGAGTACTGGAGTTCACAAATCTCAGATCCATCTTTGGCTTGAAAGTGGCCAGAACATGAAATGTGATAGTATGCCGGCTTCAAATAGTAAAAAACTGGACATAACTGGTAAGGCAAATAGGAAGAGATCTAGACCAGGAGAAAGTCCGAGGCCACGGCCAAAAGATCGCCAAATGATACAAGACCGTATTAAGGAATTGAGGGAAATAGTACCAAATGGTGCGAAGGTAATGTGTGTGCTGCTTTTGACCTTCATCTATTCATGTAAAATTACAATAAAATATTGGTTATGAAGTTAGGCAGATAGCCATACTCGATTGCACTTAAAAACTACTATTCGGTTTCTGATCAATGATCATGGTCGCAATGTAGTATTGCATACTTCTATATATGGTTTGTTCCATTATTTCTATTTAATTGTTGCCTTTTTTGTGTTAACAGTGTAGCATTGATGCCTTACTGGAGAAGACCATTAAACACATGCTTTTCTTGCAAAGTGTGACAAAGTATGCTGATAAACTCAAGGAAAAGGGGGAGTGTAAGGTTTGTATGCTTTAAATTCCCTTTCTCTAAACACATTTCCTGATTTGAATCCAGTTCTCAATATGTTAAGGCTTTGGTTCAGGGGCATATACAGCTTACGCAACTATCTTGCTGCATCAACCTTCTCTCACTACTAAGAGAGCTAAATATAAGGCTATATTATCCATTACCTATTTGCAAAGTGTGATTCTTGATGCTTCTAGATGGTGTCTTCTTCACCATGTAAAGCATTTCAATGGCTACTAATGGCTCATAGTTATGTTTCAATGGAGAACATTGTGCTGACCGTACCTATAATTTTATCGCCTAAAAAGCATTTCATATTCTGCAGAGTATAATTGCATAATTCACAGATTTTAATGCAATCACTAGTATTAGGCATAAAACTTGGCTTTGTACTACTGTTACTTTCAAGGCTAATTCATGTGAAGAACTGGAGAAGCATGCAAAACTTCAGTGTTATGAAAGCTCACTAAGTAAGAAATGGTATTATGTTAAATAAGTGAATTTTTAGAAGGAAATGTCTTCATTCTTAAGTGCAGATAGTTGATAAGGATGGTGGTCTGCTCTTGAAAGACTGTTATGAAGGTGGTGCAACTTGGGCATTTGATGTTGGTTCTCAATCTATGATCTGCCCGATAATAGTGGAGGATCTCAACCAACCTCGCCAGATGCTCGTGGAGGTAAAAGATGTTCTCTCTGTATTTTCTTATTTTTTCCTCCTTATTCTACGAGTTGTTGCCCTATTTTTTTTAAGTATGATTTACAACCATTAATTGCCCAGAATATATGGTCTTTTTGCAGATGCTTTGTGAGGAGCGAGGTTTCTTTCTGGAAATAGCTGACTTCGTCAAGGGTCTCGGATTGACCATCTTGAAGGGGGTGATGGAAGCACGTAAGAGTAAAGTCTGGGCTCGATTTGTTGTGGAGGTATGTTTATTTAATAATTCATGTCCTCACTTTTTTGGCTTGGCGCCTGTTGGGTCCCACTGAAGCTTTTGTAAGAATGTTGTGCGAGTAAACAATTCAGAAGAAGCATTAAAAACTTTTTCAGTGAAAGCTTGCCCATCAGTTTCCTTCTATAGCAGAGGAAAAACCTCTAATCAGGTTGCAGAAGCTTTTCCTGTCACAGAAAAAGTTTTAAGAATTTTTGTTTGCCGAACATCTGGTTGCCCCTTCTTGGAGGGAGAAGCCCTGACCTTTAACTTGTAAGAGTAAGATGAAAAGACAAGTCTCCCCCATTGGCTAAATTCACACGACCATTCCGTACGCAGGCAAATAGGGACGTTACAAGAATGGAGATATTTCTATCACTTGTTCGCCTGTTGGAACAAACAGCCGGAGGCGGTATAATACCAATGAACGTCAATAATGTCGACGCGACTCACACATTGTTGTGCCAACCTAGTAGTATTCCCGCAACCGGCTTGTGAGATTGCCATCAATGAGGAGATCGGCGCTTTATTCAGCCACTTTAGAGATGCTAAGAGTGGGATCGACTTCGCCCTGCCATGACTAGTGTTTCAGTGGCCATTAAGGTTTCCCATTTTGCGGCTTTTTGCACTCTTCTGACTAATTCTGGGAGCCCTACTTGCTTGAACATTCGAATGCTCGGGTTGGCACGAGAGCTTCGTTTTGTAACATTTCTCGTTGTAATCTTTATGTCACTCCTTTTCCATGTACTATTTATTGTTGGATAATAGTAGATTAATTTTGTTGTATTTTTACTTTTTTTTTATCTTTCTTGTATGGTGGGGCTAATGTTTCTGGCTAATGTGTAGAACTATCATTTCAATGCTAATTTAAGCCTAAACCGCTGATCTGATCTGATCAGTCCCTCGAGTTGCTCTTTCACCCCATTTTTTCTTTTTTTACCCTTTTTTCTTTGTTGGGTGGATTGCGAACTCTTGTATTTACTCAAAAAAGAAAAAAGAACTTAAAAACTGTTGGTGGGGAACAATAATTAGTTTGTAATATCACAAACTTAATTGTACGTTTCCAACAAATGATTTTTTTTTTACTTTTTTTTTTCACTTCGACAGAGATGAAGGGTAACAATTAATTAAATGTACAACTAACATCGGTTAACCAATTGTGTCTAACAAATTCGTATTCTCTGAATCAAAAAAAAAAAAAAAAAAAAAAAAGCCACTCGAATTGCCAAAAACAGTAGGAGCGCATATTTCTCAACCCTACAAAGTTGAGTAATGCTTCTATACTCTTTTTTTTTTTTTTTGTTACCATTCATTCACGCGTATTCAACAACTCAGATTTAGTTTTTTTAAAATTGTGACCTGCAATAACAGATTATTTTGGGAGAGGTACCGGTTACCAGGTACCTCAAAAAAGGATATTTTTGTCTTTTAATACATGGGCAATTTAGTCATTTTACATCTACTATATTTTCAAAATTTTTATTTTTTTTTTGTTTCCTTTTGCTCTCTCTATCTTTCCTTTCAAAATTTGGCATTTCATATAAGGAAAATTCCAAATGAGTTGACAATATGATCATTGAATTTAAACTTTAAATAGTAATATAAAACTTCTCTAATTTAAATTTCACTTTTAAATTTAAAATTTAATATTATATTCAAATTTATATTTTAAAAATTTAAGTTTCATATAAATACTTTGAAATATGGTAAACAGAAATAATTGTTTGAATTCTAATATTCTGGTTTAGGTTTGATTTTGGGTTTCGAAAAAGTGGTCAGTTTTGAATTTGGATATGGACTTTTGAAATCCGTCGAGTTCGGAAATAAGTTTTGTGATTGTTAGTCAGATTCGAATTCAAATTCCTAACTATTTTTTTTCTCACCAATAATTCTAATCTTTTTAATTTATATGTTTAAAATTATATTTAAAATATTTATTAGCTCTAACAGTTAAATTATTATTCTGTTTAAAATATTTATTATCTTTACTGGTTGGTTCCAAATTGTTCTTAATGTTATTCGATTCAATAGGTTAAAATCAGATTCTTGATAGAATAGGTCAAAGTCTGATCAGTCAAATCAATCAATTCAATCTAGTTTTTAAATTATTGAATTTAAAATTTAAATAGTAATATAAAATTCTCTAGAGAAATCTAATTGTAGAAATCTTACTCTCTAAGTTTTTTATGCATTACGTTTTAAACTGATGCGAATAAACTGTATTTTAAATCTTGGTAGAAATTTAGTTTTTAAATAGTAATATGAAATTCCTCTAATTTAAATTTCACTTTTAAATTTTAAGTATTTAATTTTTAAAATTTAAATTCATCGTATTTAGAAATAAAACTATTTCTAAAATTTCTATAATTTAAATTAATGCATAATTTGAGAAACACTAAAACATTTAAAGTAGATTCCTAATTAATGCCTAATAATTTCATAAATTTGGTTAATCAATTAATTTTCTAAATTAGTACTAATTTATGTATAAATTTAGGACCTCAATTAAAAGTTTCTTTAAATATTGTATTATTTAATTACCAAATTAATCTTAAATAAAATAAATTTTTTATATATTAAGTATTAAAGTTATATTTTTATCCTCTATTAATCAACGGTTAAATTTTTTTTTATTAAAAAAAAAAAAAAGAAAAAAAGTACCGAATCATTTCTCTACAAAGTTATATAATTGAGTAGCCACGTGAGCATGTTCTTGTAGACCCCCTGTTGTAACTGTTGCTCCATTCGAGAGTTGGAATAGAGAATAGTCCCACGCATCAATCAAAATTTTCAAAAAAGACCCCCCGTCCTCTTTTTTTTTTTTTTTTGTTGTCTCCAATTACTGCTCCTTTCTTTTGGCCCAGCCAACCAATTTTAAATGCGAATCGCTCGGTGGATTGATGGGCTCGTTCGTTCGTTCGTTCCCCACATGTTACTGCTTAAAAACGTGTGCACTTTTTGAAGGACCAATTACACACACTCTGCCATCCGATGAATACATTACCCACCCGTACCGCCCCCTTTCTCTTTCAGCTAAATTTTGCCTTGTCATATGCACGCCCGAATCCGTATCATTAAGTTTTTGTCGATGCACAATGAAATGAGTTATATAAAACATAAAAAATAAAAAAAAAATAATACAACAACATTCAGATCCAGTATTAATAATGAACGCAATCATGTAATCACTACCGAACAAGTCCTGCATGTTATTAAGATTGTATAAAAATCCTGCAACATTTAGAATTATTACGTATGTCCAAACAGTGCTCTAGCTACAAATATACAATATTCTCAAGTTCTATGGACTCAATTTCCTTTTCTTCTCAAACTCCATCCCCAAATTTGTCCTGTCAAAATATAAAAATCCTATTGTGTGGAGCTATATGTCCTTCTTCTTCCTCTTCTTCTTCTTCTTCTTCTTCTTCTTCTTCTTCTATACACTGCATCATCTTTGAGTTCCATTCCTAAAATTAAACCACCCAAATGGTGGAGCACCAAAGAGAATAATACCTAGCTAGCTACCACTATTTTACAAGCCCCCTAATTTATAAATAACACTGCTACAACCAAAACCATGCATGGAATGGAACACACAACCTTGAACTAGGACACAAAATCTGGCATTAATTGAGCAGCAAACCTCTTCCTGCTCTGAATATTGATATCGTAAGCATTTGGAGGCTGGGGAGAGTTCACTGCTTGGCTACTGTTGCCGATGCTGCAAAACTCACCGGCCTCGTTGCCGCTCATCTCAATCCTCCTCCCAAATGGCATCCCCTCACTGGGCAGGAACGATGAGTGCGCTCCTCCTGATAGAGATAAGTTCTCACAGTGTGGCAGCCCCAGAGTGAGTGACACTCCATTGTTCGAATACCTCGGCGCGAAATTCTGCGAGTCGAACCTCCCCATCTCGCCCATCGAATAAGCACCGTACCCTCCTCCTCCTCCTCCTCCTCCTCCTCCGTTGCTCGTAGCCCCTGCTATCAGCGAGTGGTAGCTTTGCTCCTCCCCGATGCTCCTCCCGCTGCTCTCGATGAACTTCATCAGCAGCGCGCGGTTGTTCATCTCGTTGGGCTTCGTATCGACGCCCGCGATCGAGTGCGAGGACGACGCGATGGCCGCGTGAACAGGCTCATCGCTCCTCAGCTTCTTGAGCTTCGGTTGTTGCCGCATTGACAGGTCGTCGTCGTAGTAGCTCGGCACGGCGCTGCTCTGCTTCTCCTTGAAGCCTCCCCCCCGCCGCGCAGATTTCGGTGCGTCCGTCTCTTGCCGAGCCGTCGGTGCGGCGTCGGGTTCGTTCTCGGCGCTGTTGTTCTCTACGCCGGTCTCAGTGTTGCTGTTGCTGTTGTTGCTATTGTTGTTGTTGTTGTTGTTGTTGATCTGTTCGTGGTCTTTGGTTTCTTCCAAATACATCTCCTCCACCATCGGCTTCCAGAGCCGCACCCTCGCATTTATGAACCAATTTGAAACCTACATTCAATGACATCTTTTTATGTTAATTCTCAATTTTAGATTAATGCAAATCCCTTAATTTTTTTTTAAAAATTTTTTTTAATAATTTACTTACCTGGCTCCGAGTGAGACCAGTTTGTTTCGCTAGCATGAGCTTGTCCGAATCCTTTGGGTAACTGCAGCAATCAATCACTCACGAATGATCAGAAGAACGTCTACTGCTGTAGCACTACTTAAATATGTTGGGGGTACGTACACCGATCTATGGCTATCATTATAGCAATCATTTCATTTGCTTTTATTCTAATCTTCGAAACAGATAGGCCCTTGTAGTGTGGCCCTGTTGCCTATTAAAATTTCTTGTCAAATGTAAAATTGAGCACACGACAATTACGTATATTTTGATTAAATAGAGTTGATGTGAATTGAGTGATTATCGCGTGCTCAATTTTGATAGCATTTTAGTAGATGTCCTAAAAGGCAACGAGAATATCGTAACCACAAAATAGTGAAGTGCAGTCGCGTCAAGTCCGTGAACAATTGCGTGCACTTACGGGTGAAGGAAGTGCTCGAAGAGCCACGCTCGAAGAATCGAGACGGATCTCTCGGGTAGCCCTCTCTGCGGCCGCCATGCGTTGTGCTGCATCATTCCGAGCTGCTGGAGGGCCCGTTGCTGCCGGAGGTGGTGGTCGACGAACCGGAGCCTCGACCCCACCGTCTTGGCGTTCTCCTCCCCGAGGCTTTTGCTAGTGGCCCTTATTTGGCCGGTGATGGCGTCTCGGAGGCACCGGAATTGCTTCGATATGGTTTGGAGGGCGAGTGCGGTGTACGTTCTCGCGGAACCGCGACCGGCCACGGCTTCGAATGATGAGATCACTATTTGCATTTGGTGATGGTATTGCCTGTACCTCTGTTCTACCTGTAATATATGATCGCCGAGGACAAAGAAGGGTATGAGAATGATTAAGTGGTTATCATTATCATGTAAACTGGGAGGTAAACATGATCAGATTAACAATCCTTATTATGAAACGAGTTATATATGATGATAAAGCCTCTTTAGAAACAAGAAGAAACTAATCAAGTATAGAACCCAAAATTTTGAAGAACTTCAATTTTGACTACCATAATTCATCGGCCTTGGTTAATTCCCACCGAGTTTTTCACCCTCAAAAAAAAAAAAAAAAAAGAACACTTAATTTCTATGAGAGTCCGGCTCACGAAAAGGGCACACTAATAAAGCGTGGATTCAATAGAAGCATAGAGAACTAAACTTTCAGATCCTAATAAAAGTAATAAAACGAAAATTTTTGAATTATGTTATAATTTAAATTGAAACGGATTGAAGAGATGCTGCTGCATGCTTAATTACCTCGTCGAGCATGTTAACAAGCTTGGCCTTCTTCATCTGAAGCTCCTGCTTCTCCGCGGTCGAGAGCTCGGCCGCCGCTCTCTTCGCGCTCGCCTCCTCCTGCCCGCCGCCGCCGCTGACCGCCCCCGCCTCCGCTCCTCCGTCGGAATCCTCGCTCTTCCCCTTCCCCGCCGCTGCGTCATGAGCTGCTCTCCCTCCCTTCCCGACGTTGACCATCTCGTCCAGCAGCTGCTGCGCCGCCTTCAGGTACTTGGACCCCATCAGGAAGCTCTGCGCTGCCGCTGCCGTCGCATTCGGAGCCCCCGAATTCGGCGTCGCCTCCGCTGCAGACACCGACATCTCCCGCGAGGACAGGCTCAGCGACAGCCCTTGCTGGTGCGTCGGCGGCGGGGGCTGCGTCCACAGGTTATACTGGACGCGCCCGGGGACGAGGCCGTGGACCGCCGAGACGTCGTGGGGGGAGGCGCCAATTGTCGGAGGCGGTGGATGCGGAGAACGGATCGGTTCTTGGCCGGCAGCGGCGGGAGAGTAGGCGAAGCTCATGGGGTTCATCGGGTTCACGGCGGGGTTGAAGAGGACCATGTTGGCAGGAGCAGCTGCGGCAGCGGAGGCGTCGGAGTAGCCGACGTAGGCCGGGTTCATGAGGTAGAGGGTTTGTAGGCTGTCGGTTTGGATGTCGGGGCCGCCGTGGAAGTACGTCGCCATCAGATTACTACCCTAACTATTACTATTATTATTATTATTTATTTATTTTAATATTGGAGTCGATCGATTAATTGTTTTCACATAATCCTCTTTCTCTTCTCTTCTCTTCTCTTATTTAGAGAGCAAGGGAGAGAGTTTCTGTAGGTACGTATACTGGTAGGTGGAGAAGTTTATCTCTCTTTTCTCCTTGAAGAGATCCAAGAAATTCCTGCAAAAAAGAGACAAAAAAAGAAAAAAAAAAATAAGGAGCATGTAATAAAAAACCAAGATGCATCACAATTAAGACTACTACAAAAATTGAGAGACGAATAAATTGGTTTGCGTAGAGATAGAATAATAATAATACAAACTAATAGAAAACAAAATTAAAGTACCAAGTGAGAGCTTAATAGGCTAATCCTTATAATAATAACAACTCTCATGCTCGTAGTGGTAATAAAACTGAAACTTCGATGGAAGAGCTTGTGAGAGAAGCTGAAGGGATGGGGGGTTTTTACAGAAGCTTGATCTGCTACTAGAATTTGGGCGGCGGATAATCCTTCACAAGGAGAGGCCATGGATGAGTTCTATAGGTTTTGGGGGGGGGGGGGGAGGGGAGAGAGAGATGGGGAGAGGATTAAGTAGGAGATGTACGTAGGAGAGAGGAAAATAAAAAAGATAGGGAAACATCTTCATCAAGTGATATAATTAAGTAATACATATCACTGGCAATACCTGAGAGAATGGAAACCAAAAGCACGTGGGGAGTGATATAAGAATTGGTTTATGAGGAATTCTCTCTCTCTCTCACTCGCTCTCTCTTTCTCTCTCTCTTTTTCTCCTCACACTTGTATAGCAGGCTCTCTTACAGTGACCAAAGCCCATCAGAAAAATCTTTCTCAAAGAACAAGTAGAGGAAGAGGAGACTTAAGAGATATATTGGTCTCACTTACAAAAATAATAATAATAAATAAAGTAAGAATACAGCAAAGGGAATTGCAATTATGGAAGATATCTTAGACTCATGTCAGAGTCTTATTCTGCAACCCCCTCTCTCTCTCTCTCTCTCTCTCTCTCTTTCTTTCTTTGTTTCTTTCTTTTCACTCCAAATGAAAAGGAAAAAAGAAAATGAGGAGACCCATTTAATAAAGACTAGGAGGAAATAAAAAGGAAGCAAAAGGAGAGATACCCACCTTTCACTTCCATTATCCACACAACACCTCTCTCTTTTTCCTTCTTTTTAGTTTTTTTCTTCTTCTTTTCTCCCTCTCTTTTTTTTTTTTTTGCCCTTTATAAAAAAATGACTACTATTTTGGTGTTGTGGGTACGAGGGGTGTAGCTTAGATAGCATGAGGGGGGAGGGTGCATAGTGTGGTACCTGCGAGTGGATCAAAAGAAGGCAATTGGTCCAGATGATTTGACCCCTCTTTTCCTTATCATTAGATGCAGAAGCCTTTGATGAAGAGAGAGAGAGTGAGAGAGAAGGGGTGGGGGGTGGGGGGGGAAGAGGCCCATCTCATGTGTTTGTGTTGTGTGTGAGAGATGGAAAGAGAGACATGGTCACATAGATAGATAGAGATATAGATATATTATTCCACACAAAAGCACATGCATATATTTAGGAGGTGTGTGTGTGTGAGAGAGAAAGAGATATATAGAGAGAGAGAAATAGAAACTGTTTAAGAACTGACACAAGTGTCAGAGGGAACAAACAGCTGAGGAACGAGGAAGTGTCCACCTCCAAAGAGTCTGATTTAATATGTGTGTATGCGTGTGGAAAAGATTAAAGGTGGAAAATAATTAAAATAAAAGAGAGAGAAAGGCCGGAGTTTCCTTTCTTAATTATACTTCTTCTTCTGCTTCTCCTTCTCCTCCTATTGAGAGCCCTTTTCATCAGCTTCTGTGTCCAGAAAAATAAACATCTATTTTCCTTTGCGTGTTGTGATATCTTCTTTGTCCTTTCTTATTTTGTTTATTATGTAGCCTTCTTTCTTTTTTTTTTATTTTTTCTTTCCCCCTCCCCCCCTTGTAGCTACCTTATCTTAATATTTTTTGTGGTTGGATGCTGGGTTTGGAAGATAAAGCAATTGAAAGCTAAAGAACCCAACCAACCACCACCATTACACCTACTATTATAGAGAGAGAGAGAGAGAGAGAGAGAGAGAGAGAGAGAGAGAGAGAGAGAGAGAATACTATAAGGACAAAGCAACAAAATTAAAGGTTAAAGTATTAAACAACCAGGAATTAGAATTGATACTTGGTGAGTCATCCCAATTAATGGAGCTTGCTTATGTGTTTAAGTGGCGGAATTAATAGTGCTCAAGGTAATTAAGGAGCATCCATTCACTGCTCAAAAGAGAATAGATTGACTGCATCCGGTGAAGATCATTTGTTGAGTGATTGAAACTTCTTTAAACACACGCAATCGTGCGCGCAAATTAAATTTCCACGCATGAAACCCGTTAGAAAAATCACTTGTTTCACAGCATCCGAGCGAATATTTTTTTTACTAGCTAGTTAAAATTAAATATCTCGTCATTGCACATATGCTATTCTGTGTCCTATCATTCATTCTATGCCATCCCACTATGCCTAGTTATGGTTTGCACTTCTTTTTCAGGAAAGGGACCTAAGAAAGCAAGCCAAAGCTTGAATATATATATATATATGCCTGATTCTTGAAGTTGAAACCATATATGTAATCTATAAAATATAGGGGAAGTGAGGGAAACAGAAGCAGCATGTGATCTTATTTCCTCATCTCAAAATCATCACATCTTGCCCAAAATGAACAAGTAAATTAAAAAAAAAATTTAAAAAAAACCAAAGAAAAAATGTTGTAGTAGAATAATCATGTGACATAAATTAAGGATCATTCCTTCAATGAGGAAGTGTAACAGAAAATTAATTGGGGTGGCTAGTGAAATTTGGATCTGTATAACTATATATGTCAGGATGTGGCATGTTTTCCATTGTTCTCTTGTGTTATTGTTTCTCTTGTGCGGCTCCAACAGTTGTAGATTCTTAATTGGGCACAGCTAGAAGAAAAAGGGAGTACAATAACTAGCAATAATTGAGAGCTTTTTGGCCTTAGAAGATCTTACTTTCCTTCAGGACTATGATGCATTCAGTTGGTTTTTAGCTAGTAGGTTAATAATACTACCTTGGATTTATCTACTTTGAAGGGTAACTGGTACCACTATACTCTCGTCAATAATATTGCTTTTGAGAAAACTTAACTAGTGTCTCAAATTATTTCAGATAATACATTATGTTTTCTGAGGAGAATAATTTACATATAACTACTAATTTAGCAGTACGATATTATCGATGATCTTTGCAATGACAAAGAAAATAAAAACTCAGTGTTAAAGTGACTCAAGTTAAGTTCCATAATCAACTATAACTGTTAGTCAAATAAAATGAACACTACAAATATTCAGGCGCCATTATTAATTCGTGAGAAATGAAGTTAACAAAAAAAAAAAAGAAAAGAAAAAGAAAAAGAAAAACAGCAATGTAATTTTCTTTCATAATATTTCTCAACATGCCTTTTTTCTGAGCTGTGAAGTTTTTCTGGAAGAGAATATTTTTAGATAAGGAAGTCAATTGATTGATGCATTTATTATGAGGATAAGGCAGTCCCATCTGGCCTACGCAGAATTATTGGTTATGAACATTTAGAATAGGAATTTGTTGATTAGTTCACATGATATATAGTACTCTCATCAGATCTTCTAAATGATATCATTTAACTACAATTATCAAAAAGATATATTAGTTCTTGTTATTTTAACCAGAACTTGAGAACTGTAAAGAAAACTATTAGATATATCATGACAAAACTTGTATTGAACTTGTGTAGATTAATTACTTATTATTTTGTTATGGTTCATTTGATGATGGATTTATATCCCCTCTCTTCAAGGATATATATTACTGCATGCTGTTGTAAGTTATTGTTTTGGAGTAAACAGTTCGAAATTTACGTCGACGGTCGACTTGTTCAGCTGAAAGGGAGAAGCTACTGTTGTTCTTCCCATAAGAAGGGTTAGAAACAAAGTTTTTGGGATTTAGCGGGGGAAAGGAATCAAATGAGGGCCCTCTCCACCTTAGCAAGAGAAATGTGGGTCAATCATATGTGAAGGTTAGATATTCCTTGTGTACCACGTCATCGACGGGCTGAGCCAATAGAAGACAAAGAGGATTATTAGTAATTATTAATTAGAACAAGGAAACAAAAAAAAAAACAAAAAAAACAAAAAAAGGAAAAAAGTAAAGTCCCATGTATACAGTGGAATTAGTACCTATTGCATGAGTAGCTCCAAAGTATACAATGAAAGTAACTAATACTTCTACAAATGATCCGGATTCTTTAAAGAAGTCCTTGCATAGACGCAATCGTCATCTCTGGATATTTATTTCTTCCTGATGAGTTGCAACCACATATGTGATCCTAATTGTGCTTCCCACTTTCAATATGGTGAATTCCCCACATTGATACCTTTTTTCTCTTTTTCTTTTTCCTTTTCTTTTGTTTTTTCTCCTCGCCCCTCTCCCTTCCCCAACCCACCATGTATGTACTTTATCTTTTATCTTCTCTTTTTTGATAATTATGGCCACTACTATCTCCAAGCTTCTCAATCGACACGATAATGTTTGGAGAATTTAGATCCAATCAAAAACCACAATTAGCCCAAACGATTAAGCTTATATTGATTTGAACACAATAATCTATATCAATTCCTTTGAATCTCAACTATTATTTTATGTGAAACTAATCATAAGTGAATTTCTGATGCATAGATAGTGATACGTACAAACAACCGACATATTAGTGACACGTAAGTTTGTAGCAGATATTTTCAAGAAATATCAACTGCATGCTCAATTAAATTCCACAACCCTAGACAAGATATACATGTTGCGTAATTTAAATGGATCGCACATTAATCTTCTCTTTTTTCCCCACTGAAATGTTATTAAATCATTAGAATTAGAAATAGAAGATTTGATTTAGAAATCTAATGAAATTTAAGACAGGCAACGAAACCAAGTAATTTTTGTTACCGACAGAGCAAATAGAAAAGGATAGTTAGGTGATTTTACTTTTAGAAAATCAAATAAACACGCTCATGTTTCAACTATACTTCCCGAGAACAAATTAAATATGCGATCCATTAATGTCAACATCGAACTAAAAATCCTAGAAAAAAGTGAAGCTGAAGAACCGTCCGAACTTACGAAGGGAATACAATTAATCAAAATATGACAAGCGTGTAACAATGACTCAATAGCTCTTCACTGTAAAGGGCCTACCTTTTACAGTTGAAAAGTTGTAGCCTTGAATATAGATGCCCTCGTTGATGGCTCCATTAATTCTCGACTCTAATCTTACTTTCGGATACCTTCCATTGTGGAAAAGTCGCTTATGAATCCCAACACAATTAAGCATCCACTTAACAACGACTTTTAATCATCTAATTAATTAGGCCTCTATTTTGGTGCACTCATTCTTTTTTATTATTATTATTATTTTTTTTACACAAGTACGTACTGCACTTAAAATGTGCGTACGTGCATGGGAGAAAACAAGGTTAGGTACTTAATTAATTCTTCTAAGGTGAGTTTGCCATGAATTTCTACCTGTAACTTCGTATTGTACAGAGCAATTAATTACATATATAGTTTCTTTGTTACTGCAGGAATACGTACAGCTCCGTAGTATGACAATTTTCGGTCGGTGTACTAGGATAATAAATTTGGTTCAGTAGTTGCATGGTACCTATCTTTAAAAGTCTCTCTCTGTGTATTAAGTACTTGTATTGCCCATGCCCGATTCTATGCACAACATGGAAATTACATGCGTACGTATTCAATTGCATCATTGAACGGTCGATACAATTCGTAGAGACGATGATAAGTAAAACAGAGCGATATCTACGAATAAATTGATTAACATGTATTGAACTGAGAGAACAAGTCGTACATATTACATATTCGAATCTTAAAGTGGCGTGAACGGTGTTGATGCAATCGTTATTGTGGCTTAGGAAAGAAATCGATCATAGACGATCGAGCCCGAACGTTACGTATGGGCGCGAAGTACAAGAAACGAAGTGTGTCCATAAAAACAGTGAGCGGTTGAGGAGCCGACACGTAGCCCACCAGATCCCACTGATTGATTCCGGAGCTTCGTGGGTCCCTCCCGGCCCTTTTTCACTACGGAGAACTTGGGCCATTTGCAGGGGCCCCCTCGGACTTTTTGCTCAGACACCGTGGTCCACCCTCCCGCAACGTGTCGTTCTCTGTGGCCCCTTACGTCGTCCTCCCACACGGTACACCGGAAACGCAGGCCATTAGTCGTCCGACGCGTGTAAGATCGTGTGTATTGGGGTCTTGGAGTGCCCGGTCGCATCGGTGTTTGGTGCGTCGGCGTTTGTAGGGGATGGGGAGAGCGCTCCCGCGCCCGCCTCAGCGAGAGCGGAAAAGGCGACGGGGGCGGGGAGGAGGTGGGGCCGGGGAGGATTCGGTGGGAGCGGGGCCCACCGGGGGGTGGTCGTGTCGGGGTGGGCCCGGGGGCGTCACCATCCGCACGTGTGGGGCCCACGTGGATGCGCAAAGGTCAAAGCGTCGGCCAATCAGAGGAGAGCGCAGCGGGTGAAGGCAACTTGGAGCCCCCGTCGCTGTCGGCACGGAAGCGGCGGGCCCCACAGGCCCCGCCTCCTCCCAACCCCCCCTCTGCCCGTTCTGCCCGTTAAAAGTTAATTAATTACTCAAAAAATTTATTTCGTTTCTTTTCTTTGGAGACGATACTATTCATATAATTTCAAAATAAATAAATTATATATCTGACAAATGTAACAAATAAGATTTCTTTATTAACCATATTGATGTGACCGATAAAATAATATATCTATAAAATAGATAAAATATATAGCATACAACCAAAAGAATGTATCAATTATTTATATATAATTCAGAGTCCGAATGCTATATTATCGGTAATATAAATGTATTATTTATATTATTATTGAAAGTATTTGAAAATTAAATTTTATAATTTTTCGACATTATTTACTTATCAAACAAATAATCTAAAAATAAATGGTTAAAAATAAAAATTTTATAAAAGATAATGATAAAATTTTTAATTTAAANGAATTTTAACTGTTAAAATTATCAACTACACTACACAAACACTTAAATTGTCACACTTCATTAGTTTTAGATTGTTTAAAAAATATTTTAAAAAAAATGATAAATCTCATTCTAGTCATAGAGACTAAAAACAATAGTTGCACTTTCGCTATCTTATAGGTTCTTAACATTTTGATCGCTAGCCAAATAATGTCAAAAAATTATGAAATATAGTTTTCAAATACTTTCAATAGTATAGATCCAATTTAATGGAACCGATCGTTGATTAAAAGCCGCATCATTAAAACAGCTTGGTAGCACAGAGACCTCTGTGCTACCGATAGTACGTATAGCAGCCTAGCTCTATATAATTTTTAACTATTTTATAATGATGGAGAAAATAATGTAATATGTAATATATTAAAATAAAAATATATAAAATGTAATTGAACTATAAACTATTTTGAATCTATTATTTTATCTTCTAAAAATTTAATTTTATAATTCAACCTTTAGATTTCAATCACTCAATAATATTTTCACTTCAAAATTTAAATTAACTTTTTATTTTAATTAATTTAGTTATAAAAATTGCGTAAAGTATATGGACTAAACTTGTAAAGGTAAATAGTGCATTAAAATTTTAAAATTAAAGTATTATTGATTCAAATTAAATAAATTGAAAGATTGGATATCAAAAATTAAAATTATAAAAAATTGGATAGTTTATACAAAATATTTGATAGTTTAAATAAGTTTGGTACATTTTTACCCATATTAAAAATGGCAGCAACTCTATGGCTTTGCAAGGACTTTGCACAGTATGAAAACTAACATTAGTGTGACGTGCATTTTCTTTTTTCTTTTTTCGTTTAATTGAACACATTACACGATTTAGTAGTTACAAATCTTCTTTTAAGTGAAATGTACAAATTAGTTTGAGCTTTTACCAAGTAAAGAGACACTGAACACAATTAGTTTGTTACAAATCTTAATCATTTCGGGAGGGGTCTAAAATTCAGATAAAGAGTAGGGGTGGCAATCTAATTCGCTATTCGCGAGTTGGTTTGCGTTCAGCTCGAAATCGAATCGCTTGTTTAGTAAATAAGCCGAACACAAGCTGAATTTTTCATCTTGTTTAATAAATGAGCCGAACACGAGCTGGGATCAGCTCATTTGTGTTCGGCTCGATAACAGATTGAATATATATTTTATATTTATATAATTTATTTAATATATATATATATATATATATATATATATATATATATATATATATATATATATATATATTTTTTTATTTTGATTTTTAGTAAAAAAATATAAAGTCCAGCTCAATTATAAAAAGATTTATTATATATAAAATTTCAACTATTTAGATCAAATTTAATGAGTAAGATTTTATAAATTTATATATCCAATCTAATTCATTTAGGTATCATTTGGTTCGGGGATATGTAAAAGTGGCTATTCCAGGGATAGATATAAATTGAGATATAAGCGGGGATTAGATCAATTTTGTGTTTGGATGAAAATTTGGTTATTCTTGGAAATAAAACAATAGTGTTTGGTTAGATAAGATGGAATAAGAAGGATAGTGAGTTTTATAAATAAAAAGTAATGATTTATCCTCTTTATATTTGAATTTAAATTTTTAAATTTATATTTTTAAATTTAGAATTTTAACTTTGAAAGTTTAAAATTTGAAATTTTAAAATCTCAATTTTAAATTCAAATTTTAAATTTTAAATTTCAAACTTTAAATTTAGATCAAATTAAATTTGAAAATATAAATATCAAATTTTAAATTTCAAAAATTTAAAATGTCAAATTTAAAATTTGAAATTTAAAATTATAAACTTTAATTTGAGATTATAAATTATAAATTTTAAATTTTAAATTTAAATTTTAATTTTTAAAATTTTAAAATAAGAATAAGGATGGAACAATTAATAAAAATAATTTATTATAATAAATTTATAATTTTTTTTTAAAATTCTACTTAAACTTAAATTTAACAAAAAAAATTATTATAATATTTAAATATAATTTAGTATAAATTTTATTATAATATTTAAATATAAATAATATGTATAAATATAGTACAATTAATAATTTTATAATAAAAATAATGTATTATAATTTATAACATAGTATATTTATATACTTTAGTTTTAATTCAATTTATAATTTTAATTAAGTTTGAAATTAAGTATTGGAATAGCACTATTCTACCAAAATGGTGGAATAGCAAATCTCTTGCTATTCCGGGATAATCGGGAATAGCAAGGTTTGACCGGGATAAAATATCTCGACCAAATTTCATCCCGTTTGGCAGAATAGCAGGGATAATTTTCGTTATCCCCGCTTATACCCCCAACCAAACGGGGCCTTAATTTATTGTTTATTGGCCAGCTCGTGTTCGGCTCGTTTAACACAAGCTGAATTTTTCGACTCAATACTTTAATGAGGCAGTTCGTGTTCGGCTAGTTGGCATCCTAATAAAGAGGCACTGACTTAAGGGGAAAAAAAAAAAATCCCAAATCCTTGATACGAGAGGAATAACTACTTGGAATAGAATGGGGGCAGGGGAATATGGAGTATGTTTATTCCTGCTGATGGTGATGAGATGACTCTTGTTGGTAATGTGTGTTTTTAAGTACAAATAATTTATCCCACGGAGTTACAGGTGATTCCTATCAATTTTGTGAGAGCAATGATGAGATGAACCTTAAACTTTAATAAGGTTCCATATTGTGACCTTTGCTGTTTAGAAGTGGAGAGGGACTCCATCACGTGAGGGGCCATAGAGCGCACGTGATGTCCTTTTCCTAAGGGGAAGGATTTTTTCGTGCGACTTTTTATTATATTTTTTTAAACAAATGGATATATATAGCACAAGAAAGCGCATCAAAAATTAGTATTGCTCTATCCTTTATGATCTTATGATGTTTACAATTAGTCAACTAGAAACAAAACTTCACTGTTTGATTTTGTCCATCATTACGTGCCATCATTTAAAGATAGTATTATTACAAATAAACATATTTATTTTATTCTAAAATCTATATATCGATCACATGTTAATCGATAACATGCAGAATATCTTATCATTTTAATGGTATCTCTAATTTATCATTAGGATAGAATCCTCCGTGGCAGGACATGGGATAAGAAGGAGCTAGGTTGAGTGTTCCAAATGCAATTGATCAAAGGGCTAGGCAGATCAAGAAGGGGAACAATCTTAATTCAATTCCTGCGAGAAAATTTTCACTGCAAATTTGTACACTAAAGTCTATTAGAGCTAGCAAAGCGTCAAAAAGAGAAAAAAAAAAAAAAGAGTTAGAACTACGACCAATTTTAGTCGGATCAAATATTTTAAGTCTATTAATTTCTCTGTTTATCGATCGCTCTCTTTCTGCAACAGACACCAAAATGAATGGAAGAAGATCCCTAATGAATTACACATCTAACGCTGAATGTGATTTTTTAACTAAAATTGCACTTGAAAACTAAAGATATTTAAAAGCTAGTGTTAAAGAAAATCTTCTAACTAGTCTATAAATGCATGTGCATGCATTTACTTTAATTAAACGAAAGCGAACTTAATTAGTAGGGCCCTCAACGAATAGGGGGGGACGTAAGTAGACGCTTTATGATGACCACCTCAATTGGATTCTAGTCATGTTTACGGTCTATAAACAAATAATGATCTGAAAATTTTTATTAGAAAGAAAAAAAATAAATTACTGAATTAATCGTTTCTTAGTCTATTAGGAAACAAAACATTGTTAATTAGCATAGTGTTGGTGAATATTAATTTGTCGTCCTCGTGGCTTCGAAGGTCTAAATTAGTTAGAAAGCCTTAACTGCATAATTACACCTCAGGAAATTTATTGTAAATTAAGATCAATTAGTTCATGATACTTCTCCTCCACTTCAAATTAAAGATCACGAAGCAAATTAAAGTTTCTTTTTCTAAAAAAATTCAAGATCCAATAATACAATATTTCTTCCTTTCGGATATTATTCAAATATATTTTTATTTTATTTATTTGGATGGTAATTTTTGATTGGTGATAGTACTCACTTTAAACTACATGTCCCCCCACACAAACGACAAAACGTACGATCATTAATTAATTACAATAAGGACAAGAACCGCTTTGCAAACGTTATCGATCTTATGACTGTGATGGACCTGAAAGTCTGAAACTACAGGTTTTTTTTTTTTTTTTTTTTTTTTTTTTTTTTTTTTGGAGAGAGAGAGAGAGAGAGAGAAAGAAATAGCAAGCTATTCATTTTAATTTTATTTTTTATAATAAATTTAACTACAAATATAAAATAATTAAATATTAAATTTAAGACCTCAGATATTATGCTTAGTAGAGTTGGTTAAAACTACATTAACATTGATCACTCGTGTAGTACAAAGAGAAAAAAATTTAATTTTTATACACGTAATGTGGGCCCTTAATTTTTAAAGAGTTTTTTACTTGTTTCCTTTGTTCTCATTTATGTATCCGCATAATGTACTAACCAACTATCTTTTATATATGTTTTTATTGATTTGGCTAACTCCCTTATCGTTTGAATGATTGATATATGTCGGGATGGAATTCAATTTAGCTTCATTTTTCGTCGCTTATCTTGATTATTTTCGATAATTATATTATGAATTTTAAAACAAATGCATGGATAATTTGCTTCATGTTTTATATTGAATGAGTAATTAACATCACAACTTGCTCATTATCTTATATCAAAATATGTTGGCCAAATAATTTTTCTATCGGATTATATTGCTACGATGAGTAGGTACTAAGCAATTATGAATTTTGGGTCATTTTGTTTGGTTGGTTTTTGTTTTTTTTAATCAAATTATTTTAATATTAGTTGACTAATTGGTGAATGATAATGATATCACCCACTACTATTCATTTGGAGTGTACAGTAGCACGCCAAAGAGTGTACCAAGAGGAGTCTATTATTATGAACATAATAATAATAATAATGGGAAAAAAGAGTTAGTCACATTCTAAGGGTGTCACATTAATAGACGTTAAGGAATTGAATTTACATATAAAATTGACTTGCTAGTCTAATTAGCTTGGCTTTAACATTAGAAGACACAGAGTTGATAAAACTATGTAGACCATTTTAAATTAATACTGCTACTGATATCGATATACTCGCTATAGTATAAGAAACACTTCAGATATATGTCCTCTTGCTTCAATTGTTCTGCATTAGGTAAATGTAGGTATAGTAAATTTTTTAGAGAGAAAAATGCCTGAAGCAGGCAATTTTAGTCAGGGACGAAGCCAGAATTCAATCACGAGAGGAGGCAAAATATGTATAAATAAAAATTTTAGTAAATAGATAAGATTCTAACTACTCAAATTTTTAATAAAAAAATTTAGTAATTAGATAATCAATGTTAAAAATATTAAATTTATTTCATTATTTGCACTCCCTTAACTTCTAATTATTTTATTTACATTATTCTAATCAAATAGTTTAAGAATTTTACTAAATCTAATAGTAATTTAGTTAGAATTTATTTTTTTAATTTTTGTTAAATAAAATAATAAAAATCAATGATTAATATCTAATAGAATTATTAAATTTAGCATAATATTTTATTTAGTTAAATAAATTAGCTTATCAAAAATAATTAGAAAGGTAAAAATGTATAAATAAAAATTTTAAAGTTGAAAGAACTTATTTTAAAATATACTATAATTAAGAGGTTCTTAGCGTATTTTCACCTATGAAACATATAAGAAAAGAGAGCTCTATACTAGTACTAAAATTTTTTTATAAACCGACCGTTCCTAGAGCAAGTGGCAAAAGACTTAGTGGTTGGTACTCGAGACCCAAGTTCGAATCCTAGTTGATTCACGTTTCCAGCTAAATTTATTTCTAAATGAAATAAACAAAGCGGGTAGCGTGCTACCTATCTCTCTCAAAAAAAAAAAAGAAGATAGGCTCTATATTTTAAAAATTAATTAAAAATTTATAAGCTATCAAAGGACTATAAAGTAAAGGGTGCCATGGCCCCGTTGGGTCTATTAATAGTTCGCATAAGCATTTTTATAAGACTCAAAAATATCTTGCAACCGAAAAAACGGAAGAACTACGACTTGCATTGAAAGAGTGATTGGTGTATAAGATTTGACATATCATTAGCCGCCAATACTTTATATTTAAGCATTTTCATTGTAGGTCAGAACAAGCTTCTAATATTAATAAACTAGCTATAGTTAAGTCCTTACATATAATATCCTAACTTCTTTTCAGATAGCGTAATTTAAAATCAGACGTAAGTGCGTGATATTTGGAGCAGTTATGGGAGGATCCAACATGTTTTAAACTAGTTAGTAAATTCATCCTTTAGGATCCGAATGAAATAATTTGAATTAAATTTTGGTGGAATTTGAATCAAAAACTGGATTATAAAATTACCATGTCCCTCAATAACTCAATTATACGTAGTTCCCTACACTTGCACTCAACAAGCAATCGAGAGAGCTTTATGTCAAAGCATTAGGCAACACGAAATAACGAGCCACTTTAGTTGAGAGTTGAGACTCCTCTTGAACTTATTGTAATGGGTACCCCAAAATGTTCCTCACAAGCTACCTAAACAAACCAAGTACTTGGAACTTTTTGGACTAAAAATCAGCGTCGCAATCACACTAACTCGCTAGTGGGGAAACGTCATTTGCTACGTCATTATAGATGTTGCCATTTTTTCTTTACTTATTTATTTGCGGTGCCAACCTTCCATGGAGCGTAATCGCCACGTTATCTCCATCAGAGAGATATTTTTCTTCCCCAGGTCGTACAAAATGTCTAACTTGTGCCTAGTATTTTTTTTTTTAAATTTAATTTAAACTTTCGAATACTAATCATTAAATCTTCAGTCAAATAGTTTAGATATAATTACTATGTGGTTCAATAAAGACCAATTTACATAAAAAATTCATAAATGTAGAGCTTTTGTAAAATTGAATCATCTTTTTTTATTTTTCAGATTCGGATCGAATTTTTATCAAACTGACCGAAATACTTTTTTCCCTCTCTCTCTCTCTCTCTCTCATTTTCTCTCGTTCTTTTTTTTTTTTCCCTCTCCAAAGAGAGAGGCGGAAGCGGAGGCGGCCCACCACACAGCATGGAAGTGGGTTTGATGGTTGAAAAGTTTGCTGCGGTGAAAGTGGAGGGGGAGGTAGGTGGCAAGGGGCCACGAAGACGATGGAGGAGGTTCGAAGAGAAAAAAAAAAAAAAAAAATCACGGTGCAACCTTGATGGGGTTGGAGGCAAGGAGGGCCGAGGGTGAGTGGGTGCGGGTGCAGGCGAAAGCGCATGGGTGGAGGTGAGGAGGGGCATCCTAAAGGGCGGTATCGAGCGCAGTTTTGGTGGGGTCGGAGGCGAAGAGGGCGGGCCATGTGCGAATGCGGGCGAGGGCACGGTTGACAAAGACAAGGCGAGACGCCTTCGCCTCCGCCTCTCTTTTCGGAGAGGAAAAAAAAAGATGGCCCAGTTTTGCAAAAGCTTAAAACTTGTAAATTTTTTATGCAAAATAGCCTTCAATAAAAAAATTATACTATATATATATAAAATAAGGCTAGAATACTATTTAATAGCACGGAGTCATTGGTACTATTAAGTTTTTGGTCCTTGGATGAAACAATGTGCGATTAGGATGATAGTGATCCTCTAGAATTAAGTGAATGGTTAGTTGAATAGTATAATCCAACGGGTGAAAATGGTCAAAGAAATAGATCTAACGGTGAAAATTTATGAATACAAAAGAGTCAATACTCATAAGAGTACAGTAACGGAACTCTCTTTCTCTCTCTCTCTCTCTATATATATATATCCATGTACGCTTTTGCTAGAACTTTCACTTGCGTACTTAATCCAATCTAGATGTTTTAATTCCTTGTAATTTTTTCTTTACTTTTTTCCTTTTTTTGAGAGTAAGATAGCTTGTTTACTTGCTTCACTGAAAATGTGAATCAATTAGGATTCGAGATTAAAACCTAGAATACTAACCACCAAAACCTTTTACCACTTGTCCTAGAATAATCGGTATTACTTGTTAGATTTCAATAGTCTAATTTTGTCCATAAACTCGGAATGTTGCGCACAGGTTTGGGTGCAAATTTTGGGTCAATTTGAGGCAATATATTTGTTGAATATGTATGCTGAATCAGAATCGGAATGCATAAATTTTAAGAATCCAATTTTATCTAAAATTTTCGATTGAAATAGTGGAAGGTTGGATTTTGTCTGGTTCGCTAAGATCAATAGTTTAGATGCCAAATGGACGGGCTTATAGAACTATTTAGTACTAAAATGTTCCGTAAAGAAACTTAATTTGAAGTTTCTCTTATACACAGTAGGAGGTTGAAACTAACGAGATTCTGAATCCTAAATGTCAAAGGCTAAAATTAAAAACATTGGTCCTGCTAATTAAATAATATTTGTCTTTTAAATGTCATTAGCTTTGGGATCCTTGGCAGGTTCTTTGGACTAGAATTGAAAAGTGGTGATAAACAGCAAGTAAAAGAAGTAGAAAACGATCGATGCGGCGATGGATGCGTTCGTGAGCTTGTTTGATAATGCTACTAACGATCTTTTGAGAACGATGTTTATTGCTATTATTTTATGTATCCAGGTACATTGGATTGAGTAATCGTGTCTACGTTCCAAGGATTCTGAGAATTTGTTTCATGTCCGTGCATAGTCAAACGCATGCTAACTTTTCTTTTACTTGGTACTCTAGCTTTTTTCTTAGGCTTAGTTTGGTATTGAAATTTATTATTTGACGTTAGCAGATAAAATAAAGTTGGGATAAAAGTATATAGGTTCTGCGTTCTCCAATGAAGCCGCAAAAAAATAACATGATCGATTCATCGTAATATACGGAATATAATATTATGTACGAAAACAAACAGAGTATTTTTCGATCATACTATCTCACTGCACATAGCGTAATCTCACTGCAATCTCAAACGAAGCCTTAATAGAAATGAGAGTACGAAATAAATCATGCTACGCTTTTGGACCCTATTTGCCTTGGGGTCTTATAAATGAAAAATTGAGGCTGGAAAGTTGACTACTAAATCGTAAGAAAGATGTAACAATAGGCAAATCCAACTCGATCAAATTAGTTGGATAACTAAACTTAAGTTGGAACCAATTTAACATGATCCAATTGAGCGTAACTTGACCCGCAAAGAATCCGCAAATAGATACTTGACTAGAACTTCATTCAATGCAAAGGCTCATGCAACTAGGCCTCGTGAAATCCTATTTAACCTTTGCTTAAAGGCCCCTGTAGTGCCGTTTGGCCCATTTAGGAGTCTAAGTATCGCCCCAAATGGGCCTTTTGCAACAGACCATCAAGTTCGTTTCACTTCCCACTACTACAACCACAGGGTGGGCATTTATTACTCGGATTAGTCCATCCTCTCTCTCTCTCTCTCTCTCTCTCTCTTATATCTCCGGAGGAGTAGCCATGGACGGTGGCGGCGGCGTTGCGTGGACCGACGAGGTAGAGGATCTCGTGGACCGCGGCGACGTCGATGGCGCCATATCCGTCCTCGAAGCTGTGGTCGCGAGGCTCGAGGCCGAGGAGGTGCCCTCCTCCTCCTCCGCAACACCGCCGCCGCCGCCGCCGCTGCCGTGTCCCGGCGACCTCGGCCTCGCCGCCGCCCTCGGCGACCTCGCCGAGCTCCACGCCTCCCGCGGCTTCTCCCTCAAGGCCGACGAGCTCCGCTCCCGCGCCCTCGCCCTCCGCGCCCGCGCCGATCGGACCCCTTCCCCCAATCTAGGGTTAGTTCCCCACCGACGTCTCGATCTGCCTCTCGGGATTAGGGTTATGGTTTGGGATATTGCGTGCTTGATTCGGTTTTTGTCGTGGATGAAGGGGCTCTGACCCGGCGGAGGAGAAGAAGACTCCGGCGAAAGAGGACGTTAGGGTTTCGGAAGAGACTAAGAAAAACCAGGAAGAGGAACAGGACGATGAGGATGGTATCTTTCTCGACACATTACGCACATTTGAACGATTTTTTGATTGAATAAAGGTTTTCTGGTTGAGAATGAGCAGATTGGGAGGCCATTGTGGATCGCGGAGCGATAGAGGACTCCTTGAAGCTGGAAACTGATGCTGCTTCTTCAAAAAGCACTGTCGTGGAAGAGCCGGTGGTGTCTGCGACTCCCAAGAGAAGGGGAAGGGGTTCGTTTCTTTACGACAAGAGTGTGTTATATAGTGATCATCATGGTGAGCATACGACTCTGGAGGACAAAGCAGAGGCCAAGGACAAGCCAGAGGCTCACGAATATCAGGATGCCGATAAAGCTTCCGGAAATAGAAGCGGTGAGTTTCAGGTTTTGGCTTTTGTTCTTCATTTCTTTAATTCATCGTGAATTATAAAGATTGCGGCTTTCATCATTGCAGTGAGATTTGGGACTAGCCATGTTCTTGTTGTGTACGATTTTCCACCTAGTACTCGCACAACAGAGTTAGAAAAGATCTTCGAAGACTTTAGGGATCGTGGAGTGGCCATTCGATGGGTTAATGATACTGTGGCACTTGCAGTGTTTCGAACACCATCAGTCGGTGAGTTTACTTATCTTGGTTCTCTGCTTAGACTATCAAAAAAGACTTTTATTTTTAGGTCCATGCAATTTCTGATGCCTGGTTCAGAATTTGATACTAATTTTAAATTTTGATAACCGCCGTAAAATTATAAAGGCTGAAAGGATGGTTTTCTCGTAGGGAAAAGCTAGAAGGATCATCAAAAAACTTCTAGTAGCAAATATTTTGATGGATGACATGCTAATGGAAACACATTTCGTCATGGAATTCGACAAGGTTTAAGTAAATCTTGGGTCTAGGTCGGGATGTTCCAAAGGTTTCAACAAATGTTAAGAATATATGAGATGTGCATAATTAATTGACCAAAGAAGTATGTGGTGGACATTCGTGTAACAACATGAAGAATAAAGGAGTAGAGTAGTTAAGGGAGAAGCAGTAAAAAAATGGCAACTTTACAAAATATAGGAGAGATAAGCGGCATTAGCGAGTGGAGGAAGGGCGACTGGGGAGCTCGGAGAAGATGAAGAAGAGTCGAGGAGGTAGGAGAAGGTCCGAGGGCGGAAAAGAGGGAACTTGCGGATTGAAGCTCCAGAAAATCGGAGCGGATGCAAAAGGCGGACCCACGACCCACCTTCCGCGGAGCGGACTAGAGGAGCGACCTGGGATCCACTACCGAACCGCAACAATACTTAACGGGTCAAAGCTGCAGTCTTTCGGATCGGGGACAAATGGCAGACCCAATACCCGCAGGGTAGAGGGTCTAGAGGAGGAGGCGCCAACTAACCCATATCCATTCACTAGAGTGCCAAGCCCAAACTGCGGCCCACATTACATCGTTGAGCCGACTGGCCCGAGGCCCACCGACTACTTTCAATTAGAATTTGCTTTCCTTCATTTCAAAAAATGAAAACCACTCGCGCACCCCCTCCGCCGCCGAGCAGCGGGAAAAAAAGAAAGATACCGCCGCCACCTCCGTTGCCGCCGCCGCCCCCCTCCACCGCTGCTCGGCGGGGCCCGAAAGAAAACCCCCCGTCTGTTCGAAAAAGAAATGTACCTCCGCCACTGCCTCCGCCGCCCCTCGCTCTGCCGGCGAGCAGCGGCGGCAGCAAGAGAAAAAGAGACGTAAAATAGATAAAGATCGTACCTCAGCACCCGCCGCCTCCGCCGCCGCCGCCGCCGCCCCTACTATCGGGATCGCAACGACGGCGGAGCAGCGGGACCCTACGTCGATCCTCTACCTCCGCCGCCCCTACTCTGCTGGCGAGCAGGAGTGGTAGAAAGAGGAAAACACCTCCGCCGGCGAGCAGCGGGGGCGGGCGGAGGTACGATCTTTATCTTTCTTACGTCTCTTTTCCTCTTTCTGCCGCCACCCCTCGGCAGCGGAGGGGTTTTCCTCTTTCTGCTGCCGCTACCCCCAGCGGAGTGGGGGCGGCGTAGAGGATCGACGTAGGGTCCCGCTGCAGAAAGAGGAAAAGAGACGTAAGAAAGATAAAGATTGTACCTCCGCCCGCTCTCGCTGCTCACCGGCGGAGGGGTTTTCCTCTTTCTGCCTCCGCTGCTCGCCGGCGAAGTGGGGGCGGCGGAGGTAGAGGATCGACGTAGGGTCCCGCTGCTCCGTCGTCGTTGCGATCCCCATAGTAGGGGCGGCGGCGGTGGCGGAGGAGGCGGCAGAGGCGGCGGGTGCTGAGGTACGATCTTTATCTTTCTTACGTCTCTTTTTCTCTTGCTGCCGCCGCTGCTCGCCGGCGGAGCGGGGGGCGGCGGCTGGGGCGGTGGAGGCAGAGGTGGCGGCGGCGGAGGTACATTTCTTTTTCGAACAGACGGGGGGGTTTTTCTTTCGGGCCCCGCCGAGCAGCGGTGGAGGGAGAGGGCGGCGGAGGTACCTTTCTATTTTTCCTGCTGCTTGGCGGTGGAGGGGGTGCACGAGTGGTTTTCATTTTTTGAAATGAAGGAAAGCGAATTCTAATTGAAAGTAGTCGGCGGGCTTTATAAGGGACTGGCCCGGAGCCCCGGGCCCTCGGGCCAGTCGGCTCAACGGTGTAATGTGGGCCGCGGTTTGGGCTTGGCAGGTCCAAGGCACTCTAGTGAATGGATGCGGGTTAGCGGGCGCCTCCTCCTCTAGACCCCCTACCCTGCGAGTATTAGGTCCGCCATTTGTCCCCGATCCGAAAGACTGCAGCTTCGACCCATTAAGTATTGTTGCGGTTCGGTAGTGGATCCCGGGTCGCTCCTCTAGTCCGCTCTGCGGAAGGCGGGTCGTGGGTCCGCCTTTTGCATCCGCTCCGATTTTCTGGAGCTTCGATCCGCAAGTTCCCTCTTTTCTGCCCTCAAGGCGGACCTTCTTCTACCTCCTCGACTCTTCATCTTCTCCGAGCTTCCCAGATGCCCTAGCCCGTCGTCCTGCTGGAGTCCCGTCCAAGCACTCTCTCTCGCCGAACCTTTCCACCGAGCTCGCCCTTCTCCACTCGCTGATGCCGCTTATCTCTCCTATATTTTGTAAAGTTGCCATTTTTTTACTGCTTCTCCTTTAACTACTCTACTCCTTTATTCTTCAGGTTGTTACAATTCGGTAGGCATCGATTAACTTCATTTAATTTTAACGGAAATATGACTATCTTATTCATTTCTTTTCAAATTTGGCTCTGAAGTGTAAGCAGTCCATTTGAGTTAATAGCAATGTCTCCACAATCTATCTCCGTAGAATTTACATCAGTATTTGTGAAGTACTGACTAGACTGAAGAAAAGGCCAAGCCACTGGACTGGAGAAGTGGACAATACCTTGATTTATAAAATTTTCTTGATAAGGTCAAAATACATTGGCAACATTGCAATTTATATGCATATGTATACACATATATGCATGCATATATACTTTAGTACATGTATGCACACACATATGGGTGCACATATATTCGAGGATTCAAGTACTGCATCTACACACAAATTTATAACTATGCTTGTACATATGGAAGCTTTATTCTTCCAATTGAATTGTAGAATTGGGTGCATATGCATCCAGCTAGCGCATACGCGGTATCTTGATGGCTTTGTATATTGTTGGTGCCTTTTGAAAAGTTGACACCTTTACTCTGTGACTGCTGTATTCTCTCTCGTCTTTGAAATGTGTTATAATGGGCAAACTTGCTGCTATGTTTTATCAGCTAGCTTCATCTTTGACATTTTGTTAGAACTCTATTTTCTTTCCTCTGTTCTCCATTCAATATTTAGGTTGACACTTCTATATGAACATGTTAAATCTCTTGATATATAATGTTGCAAAAAAAATGTTTCATGCCACTACAATGTGACTAAATATATTTCATTTTTACGAGATTGGTTTGTCAATATCTTTTCGTGTTTACTATTTAGTTTAATATTTCCTTTTTTTTGTTGTGTATTGAATGCGGCGACTATTGCCTTTCTAGCATATGAGGCTCTAAACAGTGTGTCGTCCCGATACAAATTACGCTTACTAGATGAGGACGATGATCTTTTCCCTAAGCTTGACATCAAAGGTCCTTTCTTCCCTTTCTTCTCTTTAATTTCGTTGTTTTCTCCTATCATGCATCTCCTGCAATTTAATCCTTATGTTTTTTGGTGCATCCAACATAGAAATTTTCATGCGTATATTTTGATCATTCCCTTGTTTAGTTTGTTTTTTTTTCTTTCCTTCTTCTTCTTCTAAAGATGAGTTGTTGCAGATCTGGAACCACCTTATCCAAGACCAAAGACGTCAGCAAGAACTGCCCAGAGATTGATAGCCCAAGTGATGGGAATAAGACCTACCTCAAATTTTGGCTCTGCTGAACTGAAGAAGCAGGAGGAAGCGCGAAAGAACCGAATAGTTGCTCGGCAAACAATGCGTGACGAAGCCTGGGGCTCAGACAAATCTTAGCATATTATGTGCACCGACCTTTTTATCATCTCCCTTTGATTGGTTGTTCTCATCACATTTGTTTGTGTGAGTGGTTTGAAGAACATGTTCTTGTGCATCACATGCTGGCTGTGCTTTCAGCTTTCGAGGGTGTTTTATCTCCCCCCCTCTTCTTTCCTCTGTGAATAATATCATTGAGTGTGTCATGTGAATAGAACATTACAATACTGTTCATTGTAAACATTTGTAAAGCAGTGGGAAACTAATTTGAAGAAGTTATCGTTATTTTTTTTGTTGAAGATATATGCTATGCCTTATGTGCATTCATGTAATTAGGTCTTCTGGATGGTACAATCCTGCTCTCTGCTTTACAGAATTGCCAAAAGTAGATATATGCACCTCTGCTTCTTGTCTTGTGTGTGATTGGTTTTGTGATTTTGTATCGGAGCATGAGTTGTGGACCAACTTATATCTCATGACGCAGATTAAACTACTTAGAAGGCTGCATTAGTTGGTCACAGTGATCTAATCGGTAGGGCAGGACTATACCACATTTTCAGTATTTTATCATGGTTAAAGCCAACAGTTGGAATATCCTTCATTGGCTTGGTCATGAAGCATCTGCAGATTCTTGACAGATGTTTTGCTTGGAATAGTGTGATTCGTTGTTTTTCTCTTGTCTACAACTCTGATTTTTAGGTGATATAACACCTTTCATGCTTTGCAGAGCACCAGTTGAACTTTTATGTGCTTGTACAGCTTGATGTAGAAGTAAAATCAGTGAATGGCTGAATGTCTTTTCTGGTTCGCGACTTGCGATGAGATCAGCGAATGGCTGAATGTCTTTTCGGGTTTGCGACTTGAGATGACCCTTCTGCGTCTGAATTCTCAATTCAGCCTCCGGCGCGTAACTTGTTTGATGTTTGAATGGTATGTCATTAGCTGCAGGGTATTTTGATTGCTGATATTTCTTTTCACAAAAAGATTTGATTGTTGTCTGATTATGTTGAAATGTCTTGGGTAGTTGGTAAAACCTATGGGTGGCGATTTTTGACACCCTTCTGGAGACTGACACCCTGATGAACCCAACTGAACTGCAACGACAACAACTGTTGGCTTTTCAACTTTTTTAGATTGGCCGAGTATCTTAATTCCTCCTCCAAACTTTGCTGCAGTATGTCAGTGTTTTCTATGCTATCTTATCTTTCTAATGAATTCTCGTAAATTCAGATTCATATGCACGAGGGTAACAACATCGGAGATGATTTTACATATATCAAGTGTGGAAGGGTTTGCACATAATATTCAAAGTTTCAAATCATTATTATGCAAAAAACTGTGATTTATTGCTCTTTAAACTAAGGATTGAGGGCTACTTTCGGTAAAGCTTGAAATGATCGAGACGGCCCTTCAGTCGGGAGGAAAAAAGGATGAGTTTGATTAAGCAGACTGATTCCTAACTGCCGGCGTCAGAACTTGGTCCTTTCCTATTCAATTTTGCTCATGTCATTTTATGTAACTCCACGGCATCTAAAACTTTTTTTTTTTTTTTGTGATCTAGAAGTTTGATGATGTATATTGCAAATAAACAGTTGATCAAATAAGGCGTGTGTTTTTGACAATCTCTTCCGCAGTTTTTTGACACTGGCAGTAGCTGTGAAGGCCTTATCTGAACGTTTCTAGAAATTGAATTATATTCTTGCATTTAATAATACCTGGTTGGAAAGCCATCAGAGTCGAAGGTCACTTTTAACCGATTATTACATTCGTTATGAAGATTCATATAAGAAATTTTTTTTAAAAAAAAATGATATATGAAAAAAAATAAATGACTTGGTTCTGCGAGAAGGGTCGAGAATCTGCATCCTTGAAAATAATTTTGGAACGTAAGGTTAAACATTGACCGACTGTCCCTAAAGTAAGTGGCAAAGGAGTTGGTGATTGGTATCCGAGACCCCAAGTTCGAATTCTAGTTGATTCACATTTCCAGCTAAGTTTATTTCTAAATAAAATAAACGAAACGGGTAGCGTGCTATATATCTATCTCTCTCTCTCAAAAACAAAAGGGTTAAGCATTGCAATCAGGTTGTCCAAAACAGTACGCATAATTTCTGATCTCTCAAAATAGAAACTAAAATTCTTGCTTTCATGAAAATTTTGCTATTTGATTGATTCATTATTATGTAATTTTCCTTTTACCCTCTCGGGTATATATATGAAATTGCAATCAATACATTCTTGCTAGTTTCATTGTGAGATTTATTGAGCTATTACAACAGCACATCTTCTATTGCCTTAAAGCTTGTGGAAGATGTTTTCCCGAAAAGCTTTCGGTGTGAGAGTTACACATAATTAGTTTCTGGATTCAAAAAAGAAGTTAGAACTTTTATTTCTATCGAAAATACTTTTCGAGCAGTTCTACTCAAATAGTATTCACTCATTCAAAAGTTGTTAGCCTGTAAACTGCAACATTGGAAGTATTAGTTGGCGTTAACTTGTCGATTAAAAACACAGTAAGTCTCTACAATAAGAACTAGAGTTCAATTAAAAGAAAAAAAAATAATGGTATCTACTGATGTAGTCACAGAACACAACATCTGAAATCTTTGGAAACAAATCAATCAACAAATTGAATCATTTTTGTCATATTTACATGCCAAGTTATCAAGCAACATCAGTGCATAGATGTTAGCTAAAATCTCAAAAAAAGAAAAGAAAAAAAAAACAATTAAAATCAGCTGTCCAAACAGAAAATTAGTAAGATGCACGCGTCTTGTATGACAATGGAGACAACACTCATATTTTATACGAAATTCACATAAATGCTATCGATAGTCCATATCTACTATTTTGTTTAAAATTTGTCATGCATGCACTACTTAATTATTATACCTTTACTCATGAGCTAGAATAGTAATGCTTGAAGTGCCCTAAGCAAGGGGATTCCCTCCAAACCCTAGCATGCAACTTAACAATCTCCCTCGCCTTCTCCTTGGTCTTCAACCCACAGCTCACCTGGCTTAGCACCAGAAACATCTTAGAAACCACTCCCACCTGCAACATCTCATCCGCCACGGCCTTCGTCGCCGAATACTTGGCCAACGAATGCAACACCCTCACCGCCATCTCGCTCGCCACCTCCGAAACCCTAAGTATCTTCTTCGACACCACCGCCATCCCTGCCGCGTGGTCCGCCAGCGCCGCCCTCCCCTCCGCGCAGCCGCACAGCTGATCCAATGCCATCAGCGCCATCTCGCAAACCCTCTTCTCCGTTTCATCCAAAAGTAACTCGATCATGGCCGGCACAGCTCCGGCTTCGACGGCCGTAACCTTATTCCTTCGATCCGACGTACAAATCATCGCAAGGATTTGAAGCGCGGCCTTCACGGCGGGGTACGAGACGCGGTCCTCTACAACGTCGACGACCTCTTCGATCAGTTGCTTGCTCGTGTTGATCTTTTGGGTCGGAGTCATTACAGAGAGTAAGGACTTGAGAATTTGTACGGCGTGAGCTCGCGATCGATAGTTTGATCGCGACATGATAGCCGCTAACGTGTCGATGAATCCCGCATTCTTTTGGATAACCGTGGCACGGCTTTGTTCGGAGATTTGGAGAGAGTGTAGAATCAAAAGTGCTTCGTCACAAGCTCTTGTGGAGGGCTCCAACCTTTCCCATAACTCTTCTCCTCCTCCTCCTTCTTGTTGTTCTCTTATTAAGTAGTTGGTAGCATTCATAATCACGGATACTAAGAAATCTACTGCACCAGCAGCTTCAACACACCTTTTGTTGCGATCACTCTCTGCAACTATAGATTTAAGCTTGCGAAAAGTACTTATTTGGGAGTGAGGGAGCTTGGCTTCCTCGAGAAGCCGCACAACCTGGGCTCGGTTGACCGGTTGGCGGGGGGTGGGGAACCGCTCGATGCCTGACGAGGCGTTGGCGGCGCACCATGATTGGGTAAGCCTGCGGAGAGTGTGGTTCGGTGTGAGCTCGAGGTCGACCGGGCACAACGGTTGCTTGGTGACCGGACACACGTCGTGCTTCTCGCTGAATATCCACCGCTCGATGCTCTCGCGATCGTAGGTGATCCCCGTCGAAAGCGTTACTGGGTCTCTCATGATTTGTAGTGATATTGGACAGAGGAAATATGGTGGAACTTCTACTTCGGCCATTAATGGTATTTATTAGTAATTACTATCTAGTTATTATATATATCTTGATAAAACTAGTTTGAAGAGATGAATAGAACTCGATAAAACTTTTGAGAAAAAGTTGAAACCAATTAAGATGATCAAGAAGTAGGGTTTATTATCCAAGGAGACCCAGGAAGAGTTTGATCTACAAACTCTTGGATTCGAAGATATAAAAAACGCTTATGGCCCTATATGCATATTCTAGTGGTCAATAATGTTTGATGCTCTTGGTTGAGGAAAAAAAGTTGTGGAATAGAGATGAGAAGATAAAGAAGCTGGTGGAAGTTGGAGGAGTAATAAGCTTTTTCATGGAGAGGGGATATGGTGGGAGAAGTGAATGGAGAGAATCAAACATGAAAAAGTCTACGTTGATCATGTACATGTCCTTCTTGGCAAGGAAACAAATATTGCTATTAATTAGCAATAATTATTTCATGCACCCGGTGCACCGTGCACTACACACCGTACTCCTAAACATTTATTACTATATTAAAATTGAAAAATGTTAAATATACCAACTTTTATGCACTAATTTCTTATAAATCAAACAATGCTATTAGAATTTATAGAATAAACTTTAGCAAAAAATATAAAGTAATTAAACTTCGAATTTAAAATTTCATGTACTACATTCATCAAGTATTTTTATCACGTATCCGTATTCTTTCAATCTCAAATATTGTATGTGGTCTATGGGATGCGCGTATGGATGGGAGCACTTTGTGGGCACTAATTTTTTGTATGTTTTTGTAATAAATATATGGATCTGGAAATGCTCAAACGTTGACAAATTTACCCAGTCGTACTTCTGGGCGGGCACATTATAAGGTGGGTGGTAAGCCATGAAAATTAGTTCTCTCTTTTTTGACTTTCCCCCCGGTGAGAAAATTAGCAAGAAAACTTTGACCGTGCGTTGAATTGTCGTCGATAAATTTCGACAAATTAGTTTATATATAGCTGGGAATTATTTCCTAACATGTTCTTAACTTAGTGGACCTGGGTACTACCATACGTAGTTGAAACATATGGGGTGGCTTTGAATGATATGATTTTGGTGTGCTTGCTTAGTTTAATTCTATGTGGCGGCACCAAACCGAACCACACAATCACCTCTTAAATATGTTTTGAATCAATGGAATCTTGTTTTATGGAATAAATGATATAAATGCAACTCTTTTAAGTGAACATTGAAATTGGATCGTTAAACTTTAAATTTTGTTTAATTTCTTAGGTTTCTCAAGTAAACACGTTTTCCCCAAGAGGTGTAAATAACTTGAAAAGGCTTAAAGTTTTCTCTTCTTTTCAGAAAGAAAGGAGAGAGAGAACAACTTCTTTTGGTTTAATTATGCTTACACAAAAAATTTCACTCATTAGTTTTTTTTCGTCATTTTACAAAATTAACTACTCAAGTTTCTACAATGTGCACCGACAGGAAAGAAGCAGATTATATATTAATTTTGAGACAAAGGAAAGCTAAGCACGAAATCCAAAGTTTCAAAAACTAAGTGTAACAAAGTAATTTGACCGCTGTGTATTTTATCTCTTAATTTGTCCATATCAAAAGCTGAAGCAGGACAATGTTTTCTTCCATCACAATCGGTTAATTGCATGTTTGGTTTTCAAACTGTAAGACATGTGATATTTTAGTTCTCAAACTCTAATTTATCGTAATTTTTAACGTCAACTTTCAAAATTATTACAATCAAATCTTATAACTTATTTTATTTGATTAAATATTGACGCATTACTAAAATAAAAGTGATATAAAATTTTAGTTATTGGTGCATCACCAATCAAAGCAATGCTTTTTCACTAATATATTAGCGGAACATCTATATTTAATTAATTAAATTGGGTTATAAAATTTAATTGCAGCAATTTTAAAAGTTTGAGCTAAAAATTATAATAAATTTTAAAACTAAGGTAGGTATCAGCTGCCTCATAGTTTGAGGACGAAACATGCACTTTATCCATCAAAATAAGATAATGCGTTTTGGCAGGCCACGGTTGAAGAAGGTAACCATTTTCTACTGGTTGAACTGCTGAATGTTGATAACCAATGGTCTCGAATTTGCAAAGAGAGTCACTTGCATTGAAGAGTAGTACCACATTCTCTCTTTCTTGTTTTTCGAAAAGAAATTCTTCCGACGAGATTATCGTAAACTCTCTGGAATTAATAATCTACAAACAATCCGAGGCGATTTTCCTGAATTTGAATCTGATTACCTTCACTCATGATTCAACAAACTGTGGTAGAGAGAAGCGAGTTTAATACAGATTATCAATGAAGAATATTTGTGAATTCCTAGAATCTTGGTATCTGTAATTTTTCCTTTGCACAATCAAAAAAAGGGGAGAAACTATTGTAAAACAAAAGAATGCCACTAACATACAAACCCATCAGCAACCAGGCGCTAGACTAGTTTTCTTCGGAGCAACGTCGTCATAAACCCGCTTCCAACTAGGCCAAAACATATACAAGAGACTACAGTTTACACCTGTACAGTTTCTGAACGTGAACGTAAGTCCCACTCGCCAATCCAAGATTCATCTCTGCCTAAATGCAAAACGGCAAAGCCAAAAAAAGTGCTGACCAGTAGAGAGCATGCAAAAGTGGCTTGCCGAGCCGTAGCTCACCAGCTGCTCAGCCGGCTGTGTATTAACTGCATGACCGCTGATGCCTTCGAGAATAAAAAAAGGCAAATCTCCTTTTCAACTCTGCCTGTTCTCTGAAGTGTGCTGATTACGCGCGTTCTCATGGATATCCGCAACTAATTCGCGTAGCTCTGGGAATACCGTTACGAGCACGAGTTCCAGCATAGTATATGCCAGCTGCTTAACGCAAACAGTGGACTGCAGTACATTGTACAATTGTCAGGGATCAGGATGGAAGATTTTAAGAGTGACGAAGGTGTTATGTAATTTACCTGGAGAAAATAGTAGATGTCCCTCGCACAGCGCCGGTATTGTTTATGCCCAATTAAGCTCACTAGTGCTGTTGGAGCTCCAGCTGAAAACAAGCATCGATCATGTCAGTTCAATTTGTAAAATATACCATTGATAGTCCCTAGAATGAGAATTGCTGAAGTTCAGCTTGGTTTTGGTCAATCATCATGTCACTTAAATTTGTCAATAGTTAGATAAAAATTAAACTGATGTGGAGCCGTGGAGGTGAATAACTGATGTAAAATTGACTAAATAAAACACCGAGAAACAAGAAAAGCATGTTGTCTTACAGAGCAACAAGTTCTTGACATCACTTGCTCTGCGAGATGCCTCAAGCTGCTGCTCAAAAGAGCTCGGCCTACTGGCTTTATCGCCATACATCCTATTTGTACTTTGAACTGGTCCCGAGTTAGGTTGGTTTTCTTCCGTTCTACTCTGAAATCCTTCCAACCTGGTAAAGAATGTGCCGTTGGGCCAGAGAACCTGAAAAATTAGAGAAGCCCCTATTAATGATAAAGAAAGATAGAACAGAACATTTGTCGATTTTGTAGAGAACTGTACGATAATACGCAAATCTACTGTTTCATCGTTCAGCTTGCTCTTAGTGAAAAACGCGCACTTGCACGCATGCACGTACACACACACATACAAAAGTTAAACATAGAGATATTGCAAAGGTCTTATTGAGAAGCGAACCGTTTTGCCACTAACAATGACTAACAGTTTTGGTTTGTTTATACTTACTATTATAGTTATGCACTTTGCATCTTTCTTTTGAGATATCTCATTTATACAATCACCCAAAGATTTTGGAAAAACTTAAAAAGTTCAATAATCTTGAAAGTTGCAAAATCTTCCGGCCCATATATGCTCCTACCTATCTAATGCGCGATATGAGGTCCCTTCACCTCTTTATTACCATTTCCACCTTTCAGAACATTGCATTTCATGTGCGATTGTATAAACATCATTTCTTGCAACAAAATATGTTTCAACTACTAATCAATTATTTAATCCTAAAAACTGTATAAGACAAATTCAAGGAGAATATTTTGTAAATGCTGGAACACGCCATTTAAAACATGAAAAATTCAAGAAAGCAATTGAGATTTTGAACAGAAAATTTCCTCTGGACAACAAATTTGAGGCATGTAATAGGTTTGCCTTACATCATGTACCCAACGAATCCCTTGCGCAATAACGTCATCCCTTCGAAGCAAATGGATTTGCCTTAGAATCCAATCATCAATTGCATCTTCCATCATCAGCTGCAAAATTTGCTTTGAAATCCAATAAACCTGTCTCCTGTAGAGTATACAAAGCTACATATAAACATCTCATCCTAGCAGTTCAACATAGTACAGCTTAGTCATTTTCCCTGTAAATACACAAGACATGCAACAAAGGTTCTCAGAGCTAACCTTAACCAACCTCTCTGCTTTAGTTGGAATATCTTGTCAACAAGATTTAATAGTGGCACACTTACATTTGGTGGCGTCCACTGCACAAAAGACACTACTATTGTTTAGTTCTCCACTTTGTACACGAACCTGATCGACATATTGAGATCAAGAGCAAATTTGTCAAGAATTCAAATGTTTTTTTGAGACATCATTCTGATCAATTGTTATAAGATTTATATTGCAACAATTGTCAGTGATTACTTCGCAATTAGGTCCTAAACAATATTGCCAACCTTTCATTAAGAAGGTGAATAACTCTTGAATGATGCAAATGCAAGAGAGAAGAAAGACAATAATCAAGAGTTGGAATAAGGATTGCTTAGAGTACTAAAGATATGAGTAAAAGTAGTACCTCAGGAGGCATTCCAACAGGATCTTGAAATAAATCAGGAGATAACAATGCACTCGGACCATCAAAACTAATTCTATCTAATTTATCTAACTGCTGGTTTCTCTGAGATTCCAAACAAGTTTCTTCAATGCGCTTAACAACGCGAGGAGGAAACTCTTTGGAGTTCAATTCATTGTCCGAGTGCCACCCATCATTTACTGCCAAAGGCTTGCCTTCATAGTGGCTTTCGTCATCAGACAAGCTGTGAGAAGTTTTGACATTACTAAAAACACGATTATGCTTATTTGTATCCTCCCCGTTCCAGGACAGTGCCATGCTCTTTTCCCCCAGTGGTGAAGAAGCTACATAATAAGATGGTGATGAGTTAACAACTTTGCGCTTGAGGCCATCTGAAACGCCTTTGAACTGACGAACAATGTCGTCCATAGCATCGTCCACATTAACTGTTGCATGATAAGTAGCTAGTTAACTTACACGACCAGATGAAGCAATCATCTACTATGAAAGCATATATATTAAAGGATATAAAAAACATATGCTGTTTGATCTGTGCAGAAAGTACGAGTATCGGCTTCTGAGTTCTGAGGACACTTCATGGGAGAGAGAGAGAGAGAGAGAGAGAGAGAGAGAGAGGGTGCATTAAAAGGACCCTGACATGCAGTATTAGAAAGGAAGTTTGCATACAAATCCCCAAAAAATATCTACTGACGTATATACCCTTGCAAAACTTCAGTGCAAGTGAGCACACAAACAAACATACATAGATGCATAAACTTGTGTGCACACACATACAGCAAAATACAAATTAACCAATATTGTGCTTTTTGAGCCAAGCTCAAGTAATTCATGTCCTGCTCAAGTTAGTCAAGCTGATAAATTTTCTCTCGAGCTCAGCTAATTTTATTAAAGAGTAAACTCAGAATAAGTTTGATCAACTCGCAAGTCAACGAGCTCATTTGATACATCCTACATACATTAGTATGTGATTGCAAATTGAAAGAAAAAAATTGCGTACCTGCCAATGTCTTCATCACTGAGGTAGATTTTCCAAAAGAATAATTCTGTTAAACAGATACAGAAGGAAAACAATAATAAATTGGACAGTCTAAAGATGAAACTATCGCATTTTGATATGAATAACTAAAATTCATACCTTTGAAGAAGCACATAAAAAGTCCCAAACTTCATGCTGCTCTGCAATATTTGCTATAGACAGAAGTTCCTGACCAAATGAATTAGACTAGCATCAACTCAGCAAATTGTTACATAAACAGAATGCGGGAGGCTAGAGACTGTCAAACCATACTTGGAGATATTTGTCAAGAAGGATACATCTCTGGTGCACAAGATAATCATCAATACTGGATGATAGAAACCTCTTTGGAGGCAACTGTAATGAATAATTGGGTATCTCTTTCAGATAACGGTGCAAGCGCTCAAAATTTCGATATCTGGAAAAAGAAAAAAGTTGAAGTTATTAGAATATAGCACATATGTTCCTCAAATTGGCTATAAACATCAAAAGAGTGTGTGTGTGTGTGTGTGTGTGTGTGCATTTATACACAGACACACTAACAATATCATATATCATTGGTTTTCATCTCCTTACATTCTCCTTACATTCAAACCACAAAGGAGATATTCTATGTGCTCTAGGAAAGAAAAAAATGTTCAAATCTCAAGAAAAAAGACATCACAAGGACTAAACAAAAGCATCCTGGAAGCTTCATTAATGTTTAGTCTGTGCGTGGGAATTCCTGATGCCAAACCTGATGGAGAGCTCGCATCAGTTGAGCATGCAATAGAGACAAATTATATAGTTGTTTACAAATATTTTTTCCAGAATAAATGGATGGCAAGGATATATCTGAAGCACAGAAGATGCATAGTGAAAGCATGCCTTCTTTTCACAAACCAGGTCTTGTTGTCTGTATCAGTTACAGCAATTGAATAAACTGCAAAAGATTTTGATCCAGTTTTCTCAAAATATGCGCCAACAACCTGCGGAGTCATGTAAAGCACCAGAATAAATTTTAAGAAAAGGAAACGGTACAAAGTAACATAAGCTTTTTAGCTTTGACCATTATTTCCAGCAAATAATAGCATATTGGATATTCGCCGACTAGAGGATAACGAATCAACAAAAAGGTACAAATTACTAACATATTCTGTAGGTAGAATGAGGCAAAAAGATCCTTTGTGGAGAATTATGTGCAAAGGCTCTAGCTGGGATTCGTTCGTCTACTTACCTATTTAAAACCTTATACACAAGCATCAACAATAGGATGACCATGCTTGAACAGCATGATACAAAGCATAACATGGAGGAAAACATTAAGCCCAAATATCAACTAACAGATGAATGTAAAAAACTGACATAAAAAAGCACTAAGAGGTGAATCAAAGCCAAAATGCATAACTGGCATGGGATACTGTAAGAAATTCTCACCCGGCACCTGAGTTTTGGGACACTCAACGATCCTTCACTATGCAAAACTATTGCAGCACTGTGTACTTCCTTCTCTTTGCCAGAATTTGGGCTTTCATGTGAAGCAATAGTTTCGCCACTTTTGCCCATAAATGCTATTCCAATATCAGGAGTGCTACTAGATCGTTTCATTTGACTTCGGCTGCGTTTAGTAACTTTTGATGCACTTTCTAGACTATCAGAGCCAAAATAAACCTCCTCATTTGACTTCCCTGCTGCCAGATCCTGTGATGCATGTGGCCTACTATCTACTGCTGCATTTGATCGAGTATTAGGGTTGGATCCATGCATCAAGTTAACCATATATTTATCATCTATATATGTAATCCTTTCATTCAAATTGGTCAATGAATCCTTCTCTGTAGTTCCTGTGTGGGTTATAGTACCTACTCCAGGACTTCTAACCAATCCTGAAGATTTTTCTGCTTTTAAAAGATTGACAGTTTTCTTTTGGTAGTTTCTTCCTTTTGTCCACATGTTATCAAGATTCTCAGGTGCAAGAACTTGAGATCTCCTTTTAGTAGCAGCCTCCAATACCATTGCCCAATCAGCTGGCCTCTGCTGAATATGACTCTCAGAAGCATCGTTTGACTTAGGGTTGCCATGCTCAGAACTAGTAAGCTTGCTTTCTCCACTACTTTTGACCAGTGTTAAATCACTCGATTGAATGGAAGATGTATGTTTTGATTCAGGTTGAGAACCCCGAACATCTCCTTTGGAAACAGGGTGATCATGAGAAACACTAGCAGTAGCATGACTTGACCTATCAGAGTCACCCAATCCGCCGTTGTTATGTTTATTGGATAGGAAGATGTACTCAATTAGCTCATTTATGTACCTGAAAAAAAAAAAATTCATGAAGTTAAAACTTGTGCAAATGCTGCGGATAGCTTATAGAAATTAAAGACTGACTGAACAACAAAAGAGAAATTATTGACTTTTTATGGCTGCATATACTGTCATGTATAGTTGTACAAAGATGAGGCGTTCTTGAACTGGAACACAAAGTGCAGTCGTAAGTTCTGGCCAAATGTCTTTTCAACATTGGATTAGTAATATGCCTTGGTCCATTAAATGCTAGGAGTCAAAACTCTTTAGCAGTAACTTAAATTTCAGCCAAAGAAGCTAGACTATTTCTAGCCAATTACAGAGGTTTTTAAAGGTGGTCACAAGATGGATCTGGAAGTTACAAAGAGCTGTCTAAACTGATTTAAGAGCTTACCCAGGGCTTGCAAAGTTCATGACAGGCTGCAAAACTAGGCATGTCAACAACTCTCTGCTGAAGCAGTGAACTAACGGGCATTGAGCTTCTTGTGCTCTCAGGACTATAGCCAGTATTCCTCCAACCATTCGTTGAAGAACCTGCAGACTTGCAACAATGAGCCCACAGTACTGCAGAGGTTTCATTTTAAGAGAGAATGAACTCAAAGGGTTTAGGTCATACCTTGTATTCATTCTCTGAAGACAACAAAGCAGGGTGAAGTTCATGAGAAGCTATTAAATGATGCTTCAGTCTCTCATCCCTTTCCTCCAATGATAATGTCCCCATGACATCTGCACCTATCTCTGATTGATTTTTTCTGTAAAGGTCCAGCTGGTTTCCTATTAGGTCAACTATATCCCTGTGGATGCATGTTAATAAGGTTCCAACAGAATTTACATATTCTCACAAGCTAATAAAAAGCATGCTGAATGCTAAAGACAAGTGCTGCAAAAGAACCTTGTTAGCAAGTCTACAAGGTTGATCTCTTTGACTCTTACTGAAACTTCACCAAGAACATCGAGAATTAAGGCGCGTATTAGAGCTGGTGCCTCCTTGTCAGGAGTTATAGATGAGTACCACAGATCAACGACAAAATCCTGTAAGATCTTATCAATAAAATTCTCAATCGCAGCCTCAATAGAAGGTGAATCAATCTTCCTCCTCCGTCTTGAAATCGGCGGCATAGTTGAAAGACGATAGTCGTTCACAGATAATTGCCTTCTTGCCAAATGAGATAGATATGTCTGCCTACGCACTGGCGGTGTCCTCCACCGAATCTCCACCTCATAGGACAGATAGCGGAAGAACGTGAGTATGAGAATTGACATTGGGATATTTGTCCACATAGATTTACTTGTATCTGTAAGAAACAAGGATAATATACAAAATGAAATGAAATGATTAAAGAAGCATGTATAACATGCACCACGAATAGAAAGCTGCAGAGGCGAAATGATAATGCCTTCCTCATAAAATTATAAAACAGAGGAAACAAAATTTGTTCTTCTATTCGAAATCATATTTTACAACTCTTTTAGTTTTCAGATAGGTGCAATTACTATGGCTCCTTAATAAACAATACTAAATTTGTGCCTTATCTTCCTCAGGCGTGCACTTAGCGCTAGGCTCCAGGAGCTCTCACACCGTGATACGCCCTATGTCTTTCAAAACTACAAATTGATGAATGATTGACACAAAAATAATGAAGATTTATCATGATTTCATTTGTAGGCTTTGAAACTTCCGACTTTGCAATCTTGACCATCTCCCTTGTGACAAAGGAGATACAGCATATTGACATGTCTATTACACAGTGAAATCTTATTTGGAAGCAACTACATGTTGCACCTCGAGTTTAAAGTTTCCCTAGACCCAACTTAAATGAGGCTAATATTTGTTAATATAAATGAACTAGCCAAAAGATTGAAGCTTCAAGTGAAACTTAAACAACAAGAACCGGATAAACTTGATGTCCAAACCGTAGTTTCGCATTCTAACTCTCTCTCTTCTTTCAACATTATAGGGTGCAAATAAATGGTGCGCCACTGAACTTGTCAAACAAGGACCCCAAATAAGCAATTCATCGTTCTTATTTTCTTTTCGACATTCCTCTTTGGAATCCTAAAGCACAACCTCGTGCCAAACTTTCCAAATTCACTGCTACACTTGCCAACAAACATAATCTACTAAATTCCGCTTGAAAAATCGGCTCGGTGAGTTTTTTCTTTATTCAGAAGTTTTCCGCACACAAGTACAACCAATCTCCGTAAAACATAAGCATATGGTCCTCATTCTTTTCAATTCAACTTTTTAAACAATGGAGGCTAAAATGATCCATATGCTAAATTTCTTTCAATATCTAAAAAAATGATTTGGTTTTTGTTTTACGGAATCAAATCAAAGGGAGAGAAAGAAGCAACTTACGCGACAAAAAGTAGGAGATGACGAAGACGCATATCCCCCACCACACTGTTCGAACCTTCGCCTCCTCGATCAGATCCTGCAACGTCGCCATGGGCCTCATGGCTCGCACACCGCTACGAGATCCCACTCCCGAATCAAAGGAAAAGGCCCTAGGGCTTGACGACCCAAATCCCCTCCCTCGTCGACGCCTCTCGATTGATCCGCCCGAAGAAACAGAAGAAACGGCCTCCTCTTAGAAACCCTGGATGGAGAATTAGGGTTTTTTACGAGCGAATGCCCTCTCAATTTACGAAGAAGACGACCCAGAACGAGGAAATGAGGGGCCGAGGAGGAGAAGGAGGAGGTGGCGGTGATGAGTTCGTCGGACCTTAGAAGCATCCAATGACGAAACTGCCCCCACTCTCCTGAATGAATTTACCTATCCACGTGGAAAATTCCTATTGGCCGAACCCGAGAACCCCCCTCTCCGGTCGTTGTAACACTCAGAGATCATCACGACCGTCCGCTTTATGCACAATCGGTGATCGGACGGTATCTGGCGGGAGATATTCATTTTCGACGCGATCGCTTTAACTGTCGCAACGAGTTGCGTTGTGTTGTGGTTGAATTAACGGTGTTGAATTCTCGTGCGTAGAATATACCACATATGAGAACACGGTCAATAAATACTTTTATATTTGGATTTTATTTATTTTATTTTAGTTAGTTCAAATGCTTGATATTATTGAGAATTTAGGCATTTTCTATGCGCAAGTTGAGATGAATTGTCGCATATTCCGGGTTAACCGATTGTCAATTTTTATGAATTTGGCGGTGTGATGATAAGAAGATTTTAATTTTAATGCTTCGCAAACATGACAAGTGAAACTTTTATTTATTTTTTTTTTTTAGAGAAAGATAGTATGCTACCCGCTTTGTTTATTTCATTTAGAAAGAAACTTTGCTGAAAATGTGAATCAATTAGGATTCGAACTTGGGTCTCGAGTACTAACCATCAAGACTTTTGCCACTTGTTCTAGGGACGGTCGGTGAAACTTTTATTAATTAGATTCAAAATGTGAAACTTTTATTATTAATTAGGCTTTCTGATAAGCAAGCCGTGCCTTACAAATTGTAACCTCATGGAGATCAATTATGATCATAATTTATATTAAGATTGATTTTAACTTTGCAACTCCTCAATGCACGTTCCTACATGTTGCACTCTATCAAAATAATCTTCTACCAAATATTTTTATTTCAAACGATTAAGCCCACTGCGTTGTCGACATGGCGCTGTAGCTGAAAAATTTGTTCTTTGCTCACATTGTTCGCGCTGCATAAAACGCTAAGACCCATTCATCGATTTTTTTTCAGTTTACATTAACCATAAATTATATTGAAGAGCGTTGTAAATGATTTAACGTTCAAAAAGGGGATTAGAATATATCAATAAATTTTAAATCAAGATTAACTTGGGAAGAACTCATAAATATGAATACATACAAATAAGATTGACTCCCGAATACCAACATTGCTTCAACGGTGCCTTAGTAACCAGTATAGTGAGCAAAGATTAGATCTTTTTGTCTGATTTATAAGATTATGTGACAAATTCGACATTCAATGTTATGAAATAAGTAAAATTAGAAAGGAAAAAAAAAAGCAATAAACACATTGAACTCTTAATACAAAAGCCACTTAATAATGCACCGTCCCTAGAGCAAGTGGCAAAGGGCTTGATGGTTGGTATCCGAGACCAAAGTTCGAATCCTAGTTGATTCACATTTCTAGCTAAATTTATTTCTAAATAAAATAAACGAAGCGGGTAGCATGCTATCTATTTCTCAAAAAAAAAAAAAAAAATAATGCACGAATATATGTAACATAAGAGCAGACAAAAGTTCTTCAAGAAGGCCACAATCATAATTGTAACAAATTCTTATTTACCCAGAAATCTTGGCACGATTACTTCGCATCAAACACCTGACGAGCTTCTCTCTGACGAATTTGTCTACTCCATTGATGTTAGGTTAGGATCTCAAAAAAGTGATGAAAAAGAAGATAAAAAGTCAAATTTAACCAAGTTATCAGTGATGTACCCTAACATTCTGCATCCAAATGATTAAAGAGCATTTAATCTCTCTCTCTCTCTCTCTCTCTCTCTCTCTCACACACACACACACACACACCAGAAAAAAGGACTAGAAATGCCAATTAATTCAAAAAAAAAAAAAGAATTTCAGATACAATGTTGAAAACATGATAAGGCAAAACTTGCATAAATAATAGCCAATGGATCACTAGTTAAATGTTGCGACTCATCTGATCCTAAACTTGAAAAATGGATCAGTATTACATTAATTTTGAATTATGAGGCTCTAAGAACAAAAATTGTAGGGCTCTTGCTATGAGAAAGAATGGGTGCTTATCTATGCAAACTGATCCTTCCATGCCCAGAATTTTCTACATGCAACAACAGGTTATATTTTATGGCCTAGATAATGAAATATATTAGACAAAATGTTGAGTAGGGTACTCCTGCTCATACCCATTGTAGTCATAATATAACCTTTCACCGCTAGAAATATTCCGACAAGCAACCAATAATACTCGGCACTCACCGTCTACATTGTACCTGACACACTTGAGATTCTGCTTCTTCCTTCCCTCTCTGCGAAACAAATGGGCCATTTCGAACATGATAAACTTTGAGATTCTACTGGAGATGGAGGAAGTGGTATTCAACTAGAAAGAAGATACACATTTGGAGGAAAAAGGGGGGGGGGGAGCCATAACGAAGAGTTCTGTGATGCTTACATCAATTTTTAAAAAAAAGAGACGTTCATATACCCTATAAAGATATTCTTGTTATGTAAACCCTTGCAAAATCTGTTTTTCGTAGATGCCATTCAAAAATTTCCTGACAAGTATGGCCTTGTACTTTCAGAAATGCTCCATCAAGAAATTTCTTATAATATATTCCCAAAATGAAAGCATGAAAGCATAATTACAAGGGTAACATACAAAAGTTTGATTTTGCAAGGGTATGCACATAAGTAAATGATGTTGCAAGCATCCATACAGCATCAATGCTGATAAAGAGAAACAAAGTGAACTTACGGAGTGTGATTGTTTATGCCATTAATGAAACGAGCAATATTTCCACGTTTATCAGGGCATATAACCAAACTATCAGAGGGATTTTCTGCAAGAAGAAGAGTCATCATACTGTCACAATCATCATGTTCCCTGTTTTTGAGATAATCTACATCACCAGTGTACTCAGAGATAAGTGTCATATCCTTTATATTTCCATCAGCCTGTACGGTGAAACTGCAATGAACAGATGGAACAAATTATGCCAATAAGAAAAACAAAAACTTATCTAACTCACTACAACAATAAGAAAAATTACCCTTCACGTGAATCAAAAACAACACGGAGAGGTGGGCATTCTCCTCGTTTATGCATAGTTCTACAAAGATCGAGAGTTTCTTTATCTTCTCTTGAAAGAACCTTAAAACATTTGGGGTAAAGTTAGCATATACAGAGACAAAATCGAAGAAGGGCCTATTAAGCCTAGCTAGATCTTTCTGCGGTGTTGTTTGGGTAAAGTTGTTCGAATAAGCTCTAATAGTCTTTTTTTAAAATCAAATATCTGCCCGCTGCTTCTTCCTATAGTGGAAGTAGAAGTTTCAAATTGAAGCTTCTAGCGTTAAGGCTTACAAGCACAAGCCTAATTTAATTTCCTGCCGCGGCAAAAACTAGGAATATCCTATTTGCCAAAACTACTACAAGAAAAGAAGCTAAGCCAGGCTGAACAGGCATGAAATTATTGCACAAATGCCAAAGAAATTTCTAACCTGCATTCCACCCTTTTCTATAATCGCCTGGTTAGAAGATCTAGGGACCATTCCGGGCATGTAAGTTAGTTCGTTACTGAACTCCATTTGCAATGCTGTTAATGCAGTGGCAAGGGAGCCCATTTGTTCGAGTCTTTGTGCCGGATTGTCAGTTGGAACAAAGGGCAATATTTTTCTCCTCTTCTTGTACATAACTAAGGAGCGTTTCCTGCGTTTCTTTCCATCTGACAAGAGGATTTAGCAATAAATAGTTAATATCAAACATGAAAGTTTTCTCTGTTCAATAATTTCTAATTCTGAAGAGATGAATGATCTGTCTATAATAATAGAGTTGCATGAAAGCCCCGGATTTTGTCCTTACTTGTTTCAGTGCTTGTAAATGAATTAGCAGCAGATGTGCAAGATGGGTTTCATTTTGCATGCTATTTATTACTAATATCCATTTGATTGATAAAATTTGAGAGGGATTTACTTTAAAAAAACAAAAATACATAGTTAGGACCAGAAAAGATAGATGAAGATGGTTTGGAGATGTCCAGTAGAAACAATCAATTAGTATAAACACCCGTAGCAGATAAGTTGCACGGAGATAGATATGGATGGTTTGGACTTTCGAGATATCCAGTAAAAATCACATATTTAGAACGTGTGATTTCATTCATCTCAAGAGGGACGAAAACAAAAAATAAATCAAAACAACTCAAAAAGGAAGCAGCGAGAGATATGAGAGAGCTGAATAAGATATTGTATCACCGAAACTTGACAAAGTGAAGGAATGTGATCCAGTTACCGAACCGAATGGCTTAACTGCTATTGCTGTTTTTAAGTCTTCGACGTAAAAAGAATTGGAATTAGTTAGAACACGCATGCCATCTATCATAAACCAACCAGACAAGTTACACATTATCTGAAGTTTCGAAGATTAATAAGTGGTAGATACATTATACATTAGCATGATAGCGGAACAGCCGAAAACAGAAAGAAAATTCTGAAATTTATGAAAATGAAACAGCAAAAAAGGGCGGGTAAATTACTCATTCAGCTCCTTAAAAATCAAAGTAAGCTGATTGGAATTAGGAGATAATAGCCACATATTTCCCGTCTATCACCTTGTGAGGTCCCACATTTCATCTCCGCGACAGCTTCGGAGCACTTCTGAATCCGGAAGAAATCTACGATCCTTCTCTGCATCAGTGGAAAACCTAACAGTCCCAAAACCACGGATCAAAACCCCTTCATCTCCGTGACTACAAATTTCATACACAAAAACGGATACCCTAATAACGGGAACCACTCATTCATTCATTCATGCATTCATGCATTCGTTTGTTCATCAGAAAAGGCGATCGAGTAGAAAAGCGCTAGCGGAAGAAGCGATTACTTTGGAAGGGTTTCTCCTCGGCGCAGCTGGGGCAGAACCACGCGTTGGACGGAACCCTAACGACGATCGGGCGGAGGCAGAAGAGGTGGTAGCCCCGGTCGCAGCGATCGCAGAGAAGGATCTCCTCGTCGCGGTCGCCGGAGCGGCACTGCTCGCAGAGGACGTCGGCGTAGTAGTCGCCGGTGATCGGCGGCGCCGCCTTCGCCTCGCGCATCACCTCCGCCATGGACCTATACCGCCGCGGCGGCGGAGGCGGCGGCGCCGCCGTGCGCTTCCGCACGGAGCCGTTCCGCGGCGGCGTCCGGGGACGCATGGATGGAATCGCGCCGTGGAGAAGGGGGACGATGAGGGAATCGGAATCGGAATCGGGGAGGGTTTCGCGGAGGAGAATTGGGAGGTGGAGAAGAGGAGGGAGGTGGTCGCGGGAACTCGAGTGGGGTGGGGTGGGGGGCGAGGAGACGGCGCACGATACGGTGACGTGTCACGACGGCGTTCGGTATGCTAACGTGCGCGGGACGGGCACGGTGAGAGAGGCCGCTTATTTGGTTTTCTTTTTTTTTTCCCCCCCTTTTTTTTATTTTTTTGGCCCCGGAGCTCTGTGACTCCGCAATGAGAATTGGACCGTTGGAAACGGTGGGTACATTTTTGGGATTTCCTTTTCTATTTGGTAAACTCTTGTTCTTTTGAAATAATTTCTATTTTATCTTGTTTCTTATTATTACTTTACAGATAATTATTTGGGTAAGATAATTTTATATGTAAAATTATTATGTTTTCGAAAGCATAAAAAAAGTTGATATTGTCTACTTTTTGATTTTTTAAATTTTTTAACAATAAATTTCAGTGTCCTATATTGAAATAATAATATGATTTAAGCATGACAAATTGGTTGTTTAGAATAATCTTGGGCTCACTTGTTGTACCAAAAATGCATAGAGAAGTGAAGAGATTTTTGGCCTTAAATACTACTTGTTGTTACTCGGCTCATCGTAAATTAATTTCAGCCGTAACTAAATTTAAATATAATACTGTAGTTATATAATTTCACCAGCCATGGAAAAATAAATAAAAAGTTATTTGTTGTGACTTTTTTTTCAATTGACACCTTTTTTGTGTGTATTAGTGCAAATTTTTAGCGAAAAATAAAAGATATTTAATTATGAAGTTAATGACTTTTTATTAAATAAACAATAGTAGAAAATTAGTATTTACTTAAACTTTATTTTAACTAAAAGTCAATTTCAATCTAAAAGATTAGTGTTTTTCTTTTGAAGAATACAGCAAGTTACCCGCTTTTTTCATTTTTTTCAAAAACGAACTTGGCCAAAAATATGAATTATTTAACAACAAATTTAGAACCTTGGTAGCAACTATAAAGTCCTTAGCCAACTACGTTAGATATGGCCGGTCTTTTAAAATTTAGTTACAAATAAACAAATATAGTCTTACTATTAGGTATGCAAATGGATTCGAATTGGTGGAGCACTGGAACTCTCATTCCGATCCGTTCTAAATGAGATGGTAAGTAGGGGCCAAAATAAGAAGAAAATTTTTTTTGACCCGTTCCAAATCTATCCTGAACCTCTAAAAAAATAGAGCAGAAGGTCATAGACTCTTTTTTTTTTTTTTAATATGTTTCGATTCATCAAAAATTCGCTCTAATCCTAGCCCGTCACAAATAAAGTGAAAAATAGAGGTAAAACGCATAAAAGGTAATTAATCCATTCCAAATTCGTTCCGACCAACCAAGGAAATGGAGTAAAAAAGATGGAAGACCGACTGCTTTCACTCCCGGATCCGTTCTGTTTGCATTTCGCGTAAAATCCTGAGAAGCTTTAATTTTACAGAAATATTTATGCAAAGATGAATAGTAAACACGGACCTCATCTACAGGACTGTTTTATTTTTAGAACTTCTTTCCGGGTTCCTTGGAAAGAAAGAGTCTTCGAATATTTATGTTATATATTGAGGGTGAGCCGCCCAGGCTCCGTATAACGTCCCTGCCCCGAATTTGTTGCCTTTGTATAAGGCGTTCGCTTCTTTCTATTTCGTGATAGAGATGGATGTCGACTTCCCCTGTATCTCCCTTTCCAGGAACGTCGGGAACTCGAAAGCCTCGTCTAGTCCGTGGACCGGGTCTTTGCAACTCAAGCCCATAGTCCTTGATATGCCAAAAAACGAAAAGAAAAAAAGGAGTGGTTTCGAACCATAGCGGCCATGGACCGGGTATGTACATAATCTAGTCCATGGACTAGGTTTAAAATTTAAATGGGCCATGCAGGTTTCGAACCTGCCACCTTCGCGTTATTAGCACAACACTCCATAGACCAATTTAATTATTATTTTAATATTCTAGAATAATAAATAAGATTTTTTTTTTTTTTTTGAGAATAGGTAGCACGCTACCTGCTTCATTCATTGAAAAAGTGAATTAGGCTACAGGGGTGAGGCAACGAGGGCCTCGTCAACACGAAAAAAAATAAAAATTAAAAAAAAAATTAAAAAAAGAAAATAAAAAAGATAAAATAAAAGTATATATATATATATATATATATATATATATATATATATATATATATAGAGAGAGAGAGAGAGAGAGAGAGAGAGAGAGAGCTATTAAGGGAGATCGATCCAAGAGTCCATCAAAGACTTGAGCCTGCGCACCACAATTACTGGGTCAAACTGTATGAATAAATAAGATTTTCTACCACATATATATTGATAAAAAGGCTCAAAATTAGCATAATATTCTAATCATGGTAAAGGAGTGATAGAAATAGAAAGGATGAGAATACTGAAAAATCTAGATAAAAGGGTAAAATTCTAATATTCTAAATATGGTAAAGGAGTGATAGAAATAGAAAAGACGGGAAAGAAAGGAAAAATATGGTAAAGATGTAAAATCTAGATAGACGAAAAAGAATATGGTAAGGGAGTGATAGAAATAGCAAAAAACTAAAAGGGGGCATTCCGAGAATTGAACTCGGGACCTCTCGCACCCTAAGCGAGAATCATACCACTAGACCAAATGCCCTGTTTGAAACAATAATTTATTATTTAAATTATTAATTTCTAAACAATATGCTAAAGAAAGCTCCAATTCAAACTTCCTTTGATTTACTTACCCAAATATTTTGCTTCATGGTGAGAAACTCACAGGTTAAACTTATCTGTGTTTCTGAAAGAATTTTTCCAATGCAAGAAGCTGAAACTAAGCATTTAATAAATACAAAGCGTTGGGCGAGTCCAAAAACTAATTAGTTTATAAAGTGATGCTTTTGCTATAACTACTACAAGGATAGAACAGAATATTGTTGGAAAGATATAGATAGAGAATACATCAGATTTTTTTTAAAAAAAAAACCAACTCTACTAAAGATAGAAAAAGAAAAAACAAAAAGATAGAGGCTAATATTAATATTAAGGGCCATGTAACAAAAGAAATTCAGGCATTTTGATTCAGTAAGATATTCTCTGCATATTTCCGCAAAATCCTCAATAGCATGCAAGCTGAAGAATTGACACTTTAGTTCTTCAGTGTTTGCCTGAATTAAACTGTAAGCAAATAGTATATAATGCAAAAGAAACAAGTGACTGAAATTTAGGAAAGTAGGAACTAGCATAATGGAGACCTACTGACTAACCTGTAGGAACTAGCAGAATATCTTACTGTACAGCCAGCATAAGATCTCATGTAAGTGCTACTGAGGCAGCATATCAGAATATTCATCCCAACAGACAAAAAAAAAATGTGAATGAATATACACTACCAAATTCAGATGTCACCTAAAGAATAGATAGCTGATAAATAAGACTGGCAGTTCTTACAGCAAGATAAAATAAAATAAAATAAAAATAAAAGCTGATTCGTCAAGCAAACATGCATTACACTCTAATTACAAACTTCTATAATAAACTCAATAATTATGAGTGTAAAATAACCGTCTATGCAACATCATAGTGAATGTTAAATTGCCAGTCGTATTTTGCCTATAAAAAATAGCATCTTGTAAATATAGTAAGTTAATGCAACAACAATGATAACAAAAACTCAAAAAAAGATAAAAGAGAAATAAAAAAGACGGTACAAAACTTGATGATCCAAACTAATAACCAGCTTGCTGAATACAACTTTCTCATCCAGATTTCAAGACAGAAATACAGTGATAGCTCACAATAAACATTGCTTTATGCCGGCCTTTCCTAGAATTCTAAACAACAAGATATGCCCAATTTTAGTTGATTATACAGAACAAAAAGACGTGCTAAAAATGCATTCCATTGAGTTACAAAATGATCAACTAATCATAATATGAAAAGCCCAAAAAAGATGTTAATGAAAAAACTGCAAGACACTGATCAATGATGACACAATTGCTTCTTCCGTGCTATCCTGCTCTGCACTGATGCAATTGCTTGCTGTTTCTTGAGGACTATTTCCTTTATTGCCTGCTGATACTGCTGCTCTATAATATCCCCAATTCCAATTTCAATTCTAAATCATAATCACTTTCCTCAGCCAAAACCACAGGAAATCATTGCTTACGAAACCAGAAAAGGCCGGCAAATCACTAGCAATCAAGCTATTCACGTCCTTCATATCGAAACACAAACTACCATCATCAACTCTAGATAATACCTCCTTAAGATCCCATTCAGTCACAAATTGTTTATTATCCATATGGGGTAAATACGTAGCAGAAGCTGCAGAATTCTCTTCATTTCCTTCGTAGGAGATGGCGGAAAAAGAGGACATTTCAGAACAACACTCATCCAAATGAATAGCATCCAAGGATATGGGGTCAGTACAAGAAGAAAGTTCATCAAGTTTCATATATGATGGAACATCAAGTATCTGAACATTTTCAGCATTACTTTCAGAAGACCCAAGAGAGCTTTCCCCAGCCTTGACCAATTGGAGATCCTTTGTTTCATCTGTAGGAGTTTTCTCTCCATTCAAATTGTCTGATTGTCGAACAGTAGCGCACAAGGTTTCCATCCGGAAATCAAGTTAGTTAATAATAAATCAATTAGCTTGGAGATAAAATTTACATTCACCCTAGCGAGTTGAAGAACCTTAACCATTTCGGTGGCAACTAAAAAAGAAGTATCAGCGTGCAAGTAAAATGGGAAAGAGATGTTGGTCACACGACCTATATCACCTGAAAAACAAAAAACAAGAAGCCTGAGAACAAAAACAAACATTTGCATATATTTCTGCAAAATCATCTATTACATACAGTTTCAGATGCTAGATATGAAAAGCCTGATTTCAGGAGGCATAAATGTAAATAGATGATTTTGCAGCAGTCCACAATCAATACATCAATGTAAGCCACAATGGAATGAAAGGAGAAATTCATAAAAATTATAATTACCATCCAGATCAGCAATTCTTAGCACCAATTTTACGGTATTGGCATTATCTCTCTCCCCCTTCAATGCAAATTCACCATGTTCCCTTCTCATATGAACCTCCAAAGTTGGTATGCACGAGCCTTTCTCAGAAGAGGTACTAACTACAGAAATAGTAGCAGGACTATCTTCCACATCAACGTCCATGTGAGATGTTGAATGATGCAGGGAAGCGCTTCTTTCTTCTTTGACAACAGAATCATCCCGAGAGTTGGGTATTTTGTGATTGACAGCATTTGATAAACACACAGAATTTGTTTGAGTTCCGTTTGGCCCGTTTAATTGAAGAAAAGGTTCCTTTAAAAGCTCCTGCGCTGATAACCTCTGAGAAGCTGGAACCAGACATTTCTCTATAAAAGCTTTCACTTCAGAATCTTTTACCTTCGAAAGGGCAGCAAGCTTTATCCCCTGTAGAAGCCATTCAGGAACTAAGACAAAAGAAGCAAGTTCAAAGCTAAGCTCATCTTGTTGCAGCTACCCAGCACTAGCTCTATAGTAAGCAAAAGAAAAGGGACTTTCACTTGCAGATAACACTTACTAAAATAACCTTTTTATATACCTGAGCAGAATTTGTGCATTCGCTGTATGGGTACTCGAAGGTAATCATTTCTAGCATGCACATTCCAAAGGAGTGTATGTCTACCAACTCGTTGTATTCCTCATCATATAATTCTGGTGCCATAAACTCAGGAGTCCCTGCATTAATAAATATTAAAAAATAAGAAACATATTTTTACCTAAATTTTGATTTTACAGCCTAATATTACATTATATTTGATTGAAGTACTATCTGTGAGAACTTAATTATATTTTAACTTTTATGATGGGAAAGCATGTAACCTAATGGAGTACTCTGAATTTGATGGGCATATTCCATAACCTTTTGATGGAAACTAATAAGTTTTGACAGAACTAGGTGGAATTTTCTTAAATAGATGACAAATGGCATTACTACTCAATAACTTCCAGCACAAGAAAAGAAATTGGCAACCGGACGGAAAAGTAATACTTTCATACCAGTCACGCTCCTTGCTTTGGTATGTTGCATGACAGTGGCCAAACCAAGATCACCAATCTTCACCTCTCCATGGTTTCCGTTGATAAAAATATTATCACACTTCAAATCCCTATGGATAATAGGAGTGTCCCGACAGTGAAGATAAATTAATCCGTTCAATATCTGTGTAGCCCACCGCTTCACTGCTTTCATATCCACCTTCTTGTGTTTTCTCCGATACCTATTGTACATTAACTGAGTCACCAGGCTGACAAAAATGAATAAAAAGGGGGTAAAATATAGCACCAGTCCCTGAATGGTTGACCAGTTGCATTTAGCTCCCAAAACAATAATTTTTTAACTTAAATCTCCCTGAACTAGACTCGTGTAGAATCCAACCCTATCCCCGTTTGCCTTCGATAGGGCGTAACAAAATTTACTGCAAGTGACAACAACACATAATCTTTTATTTTCTGAAATACAAAAAAGGGTTGTAACAAACTTAGATTTAAGGAGCACCGAATGTCATGCAAACTTGGATTTTGAAACAAAAGACTGTAATGCAAAAAAATTAAGTTCATGAAAGAAAACTTCAACTATTTCCACAAAATCTAAGTTAGCATAACTTTCCTCATGACATGTGCATGTAAAGAAGTCGCACGTCATCCAGTACCAACAGTAGTTAGTGAAGTTCAGGGACCTTTGGGCTTCAAAATTAACTTTCAGATGATCATGCGAAAGTTCAAGGACATGCGATATATTTTATATGTCGATCACAATATTTTTAACAAAAAGGAAAAAGAGGCTGTACTCTCTCAAACTGCCGGAGTTAAACAACTCCGTGATGATATTGAGAGTCTTCTTCTCATCATCGATCCACGAGTTGTAGTATTTCACGATATTCGGATGCTTCAGGGTTTTCAGAAAGTGGATCTCCGAATACAGCCTCTCCAAGTCATTGGAGGACTGCAAAGCATCATCAATCCTAACCTGGTTCCAAGCTACCTCAATTCCGTCCACTTGATCAAATGCCTTGTAGCTATAATCAGTATCAGCATTAAGGATTACCAAACTACATACAACTGCATTACCTAAATTGAAGTAACCTACAATTAAACAATCTAAAAAGAAGAGTATAGCAAATTATGGCAAGGATACACAGTCTTGAATGCTCCTTTCCCTAATACCTCCTTGTACTGTTCAAAAAGATAAAAACTTTAGCTAATGCAGAGGACAAATAATCAAATTAAACACAAAAAACATTAAAGGAGTGCGGAGAAAAAAATTCTTACACGAACGTAACGCCGAGTGGGATCGACCTCGATTACGTCAGGATCGGGCGGCTCCGGCGCCGCCGCCGCATCCTCCACCCCTTCCGACGCCACGCGAATCATCGCCGCCACGGCCGCAGAACTCTACGGAGCGGATGAACACCAACTTCTCGTCGAATTCTACACGATGAAAGAGAAAAACCGATCAGAAAACGCAGGATCGAAGCCCTAACGTCGATCTCATCCAATTGTGGATCGATCTAGGGGTCAAATCTAATCCAAGAAAGAGGAGAAACTGAGAAGAAAGGGATCCAAATCGCGAGAGAGAGAGAGAGGGAGAGGTAGAGGAAGAGGAAGAGGAGACGAACCAACGCTGCTACGAAACCCTAGAGTTCGAGAAGCGATTCTCCGAGACGCAACAAACCGAGAGAGAAGGGAGGAGAAAAACGCGGGAAAGCAACCGAGTTTGCTGTTACGAGCTTATCCTTTTATCTCCATTAGTATTCAACATGCAGGAAAATGAAAAAAAGGAAACAATTCGGATTTGATTAGGAATAGTTTTAATCCAATGGATATAAATAAGTGGTAATGAAAATTAAGAGTGGTGATATAATCAGAGGAAGTAATTAAGATTTTGTCGAGTTTATTTTTAAGAAACTTAGTTGGCAGTATCAACTAATATCTAGTTAATTAATTTTTTAATACGATTATTTATTTGGTCTAAATCTAATTATTATTTATACACTTTGATGTTATTATTTTTATTAGGGATAACTTCAAAAACCTACCATGTGGTTTCGCACTTTTTCACTTTAGTACTCTGTGGTTTAAAGTGTATCAATTTGCCTCCATGTAGTTTCGTTTTTCTCTTTTTATTATCAATTTTATTATTATTTTTTCTTAAATCAGTGACAAAGTTAAAATTAAAGGACACTAAAGTAAATATTCGATAAATCTAGGTGGGTATCTAAAGTTTTTTTGTATATAATTTAATGAAATATTAAGAAAAAAACTGCCGAAAAGATAAAAACAAAACCACAAAGGGGCAAATTAATACATTTCAAACCACATGATACTAAAGTGAGAAAGTGCGAAACCACAGGGAGATTTTGAAGTTTTTCCTTTTTATTATGTCTAATTTAAGTATAAAAATAATAAAAATATCAAATGCAATATCTTAAGTATAAAAATAATAAAAATATCAAATGCAATATCTTATCTTGTGGACCGACTTACGTATTTGAATAGTCTTCATTTTTTTGGGTTATACATCTCAACCTTTTCTCATTTTAATTTAAATTATTTCATGTAGTTGAATTGAGATTACCTTAATTGTGGATTTCCTGACTAGTCTAGTAATACATAATGGATCTATTTGCTTTCTAATTTCAACAGAATCTCCGTTTTAATCGACCAAAAAGAACGTCATTGTAGACCCAACAGAGGACTAATTTGGAAGCTTTTTGTGCCCCACTTCTCAAGAGTAAGAACCAAATTGAATGCTTTTCCCATGTTGTTAATTAAGTAATAAAGCAGTTTACCCCATCTTCCTTATTGTTGCCGCAGCATGTAGTTCATGTACATCACCTGCATTATTGAAGATGACTCCAACTTGGCGAGCCTATTGGGCAAATTGATACATTTTAAACTCAATAAAAAGTAATATGCTTCATAAACAGTATCCTCTTCTCACAAAAAAACCCAAAAAAAAAAAAAAAAAAAAAATTCCCACTTGAACCCTCTGAAAGAATCAGCTTTGTAAGTAGAGAAGGTAATAGCATCATCAGAGAATGAAATGAATAAAAATAAAAAATAAAAAACTGGTAAGTGAGAAGGCGGCTTCATCTGCAATTACCTTAAAATAATGAGGGGTGTACAGCTAGAAAACACCTCTGTTCTACTCTTATACTATTTCCATTTTTGACAATTTTCAACACTCTACGATTCAGCAGACAAGGGGAAACCAGAGAAGGTGAAATTTAGGAAGGAATCAAACAAGCATGAATAGATAATACAAATAAGTATCACCTAAACTCCCTACCATCGGTTCCTTTTTTGGTGATCAACTTGAAATCCTAAGCTTTGATTAATACTGTGTGTGCATATACCTCAGGCCATCGATGAGGCCGTGCAGGACCCACGAGCATTGTATCTCTCGAAAACCTTTTTGCGGTTCTCAGACCACCACACTTCCGCTTGCTGCTCTTTAAATCTTCTTCGACTGCAGGATGGAAACAAACATATTCGAACTACTAATTCTCGTACATTGCATGAAATTAAAACCAAAAAAAATCCACAAAAATGAACATAGAATTGAAACCACGTAGGAAATCAGAATTTCCCAATTACCTGAAACGAACCCTCTTAATATCCCGAGTTCCATCATGTAGGGCCGAGAGAGTAATATATACGCCCGATTCATACTGTTCGATCCACTCTGCCCCGACTTGATTACTAGTTGAAATTGAGCTTTGAGACTTGGAACCATTTTCACCGTCTTTAGTGAACTTAGCTTCCCTGCAAACATTGTCATCTGCAGGACTGTCTAATTTTAGCATCTCTTTGTCACCATTGGACTCACTACCCTTCATTTGTTCGTCTACTCCATTTTGAATCATTGTTTGGATCGATCTGTTCATACTAGCGTGATGAGTATTATATGCCTCCATGCTTGATTTTCTCTCCTTACCTTCGACAACACCTTGAGGCGATCTTTCTGCCATATCTTTAAGCTACATCAGGGAAAAAGAGAAAAAAAAAAGGAAAAAGAAAATTTAGAGACTCCAACTATTAGAAGATTATGGCATTGGTGAGCAAACAACAAGTACTAAATATTATCAAACAAATCGAGTGTTATGAATCAAGTTACTGAAACTCCTAACAAGAAAACCGACACCATGAAATAACTGAATATTACCTGTATTGTTAGGGATTTTATAACTTCTTTCGCAGCATTGGATTTAGCAGATTCCTCTGCAGCCACCACCATAGCCTCTTGGGCTTTCTTTGCTGATTTCTCCAACTCAATTTCTTGAAGATCACAACGGTGTCTCAAAATATCAACCTAACCATATACACTAGATAGTCAGGTAAGCTAGTATTGCTTAAATTATAGACCCATCTGTCCTGGATGAACCTTAGGTCCCATTTGATTCATGGTTTGTAATATTCCTGTAATCGTCCATATTTTTTTTCAATTGAAAATTATTCAAATAATTACCATTCAACTCATGTTAGGTAATTGTAAAAAGTGTTAGTTAAGTAGTGGAATCATTGTAGGTTCCTCGGTTGTAGAAATACTAGATTATCATGGGTTAGGAGGTATTCTCATTTCCATACTTGATGGGAATCATTAGTATTCCATAAATAAGAATATACTAGCTCTTAACAATCTCCTAACCCAAGTGACTTGAAAATTTACTAAAAAAAGCTTGTCATTCCAAATATAATATATACAACATTCTTGAAATATTACAAACCTTGAACCGAACAGCACCTTATGTAAGTGCTGTTGGTGTTCATTATAACTGTTTAAGAGAAGCATGAAGAGCGCTATTACTAAAATCTCAACAACAGCTTTTCCCAACAGCCAGAAGTAGAAGCTTTTAAGTCAGAGCACTTGATTTTGGGCATAGAAGTTCTTTTTAGCTTCCTGCCACAACTCAAGTTTGTTTCATTCTCCTACTCCAGTAGAAAAGCAGCTGTATAAACCAGGCCAAACAAGCACCAAGTCCCAGAAGCATATGGCAGAATGCAAACCTGAGCTTGCAATTTTTTGATTTCTTGCTCCAGGAGCTCATTTGCTTTTTTAAGATTATCAGCGGCACTTTTATAGAAAGAAAGGTCTTCATTCAAGGGAACTGGTGTTGCAGAACGCACAGGGCTAGGATTTTGTGAGAAGGGCGAAACAGCTCTTGAAGAATTTACAGATTGACCAACCAGTGTCCAAACTGCTTTCGAATCCGCAATTTTTGAATCAATTCCACCTGCAAAAACTATGTCTTTTAGTTGCAACACTGAACTAATTTGAGGAACCAGGATAATAGTTCTCTTCCAACTTTTAGCTGCCTTCATATCCAAATTCTTCATCACATAATCTTTGTCAAGCCTCTCTTTGCTTGAGATGTAAGGAGTAGCATCTTTCTTGTTATTGAAAGTTCCACCAAAGGCCACTACTTTATTCAATTTTACATAACAAGAGTCACAAACACGATATGGTTTTCCAGGGTTAGGAGACAAAGCTGCTCTAAAAGACTTATTGGAGGTGCATGGATGGCAGTAGACAAGTCCGCAGTTGTAGCAATTATGCCTCTTTCGAGTAAACCCAAATGGCTGTCCACATAAGCCGCACCGAGACTGCTCTGAACCTGAAACCCATTTGTGTTGGCAAATAGCAACAGTGAAGTTTGCACCACAAGCTATATATCTAACAGATCTATCCCTCAAAGCCTCAACTTTTATAGGTGTTTTCCTATCTTCAATATCGCCATGGCCCAACCTCCCATTGGCTCCTCTTCCCCATGTAAAAACTTCACTCTTAGTTGTCAAAACTGCAACATGGTGTGAGCCACAAGCAATTTCTGCAACAGCTTCCCCAAGAAGCTCATCTTCGACTAAACAAGGGAGCTTCCCATCAGAACAGGGGTCTCCAAGCTGCCCATAAACAGCACTGCCCATGGTAAAGACTTGTCCATAAGTTGTCAACCCAATAGTGAGATTATGCCCACAAGCTACCTTGTGAAAATCGCAGTCAACTATTGAAGCAACACAAGTAGGCTTAAACCGTGGCTCCCTGTCGCCATGGCCGAGGCGGTACTTGTCTCCATCTCCCCAAGTAAACAACTTTCCAGATGAAAAATTCACACCGGAATTAGTACTTATACCCTCTACAACGGCAGCAGTGTGCCATACACCACAGGCAACGGAAATCGTCTTCAAACCCATAAAATATTCTACTTCTTTTGGATACAAAATACTTTCTTGGCTTCCATGACCTAAAGCACCAAAAGTTCCATCGCCAAAAGTGAATAGTCGCCAAGTTGAAGTGATCAAGGCTGTATGCCAGGTGCCACATGTAACATAAGCAACATGAAGCCCATCAAGTGGTCCTGAAACTCTCTTGGGTATCCAATGGCTTATATTAGTACCATGACCCAATAGCCCTAGATTGTGCGTTCCATCTCCCCAAGTATAAAGTTCACCAGTTATGGTAACAGCACAAGTGTGGAATTCTCCGCAAGCAACAATCTCTACATTACAGTCCGATAACGATTCAACCAGATGAGGGTGAATAACATCACTTCTAACTCCCTGGCCAAGACAGCCGCCAAATTCTTCACCCCATGTAAAGACCTCTCCTTGTTTTGTAACAAGGGCAGCGTGATGTACTCCACAGGCCACGTGGTGGACGTCTAGAAGTAAGTTTGATTCCAAGGGCTTAGGTAAAAGGAAATCTGCTCTACAACAGGTAGAACTGCTAATTTTGTTAGAAATATTCCCAGTGGAACTATTACAGAAAACCTCACCCCACACATATACATCTCCTAGAGATTCGCAGTCATCTTGTATAGAACCATGACTGGATGTGCTAGGAGCACTAGAAACACTCGCTCTCAAAATATCTGATGACTCCCCTTTTATGTGCATATTGTGTCACATTGGGTCTTTCTAAATAGTTAACATTTTACTGCTCATGTTTCGCTTGTTGTAATGGAACTAACTGAGAGTACAATGCTAACGGAGCTGTTGCTAAGAATATCGGAAATTACATGTCTTTTATCCTGCAAGAGTAATATCGAGACAATGTGAACCACAAAATGCAACAAAGAAACAAACTGAAAAGAACTTAAAGAACAGAAAAAAAAAAAAAAAAAAAAGAAGTAAATCCTGAATAGCTAGTTATATTTCATACTATATGGCTGAGCAAGTTATAAAGAGGGTACAATTATAGTAGCTGATCCAGTTGTTGAGCAACTTTGCTACATACCTTCCTTACTATCATAGAATCAATAAACTCAAATCCTACAATCATGTACGCTGGCAAACACAATAACACAAGATCTACAGTAAATAGCTAAAAGATCATCACACCTTCCTTACCTGCACAATTTCAACAGGACGATAGCACCATCAATACCATCAAGTTTAACATCACCAACCACAAAATTCTATAACCGAAGTCGCCAAACCAACTATTTTAGGTCCTCCAAAGCACATTCTCATCAGCATCTAACTACATTCCTAAGTTTTTCAAAAAAACTTCTACTCAATACACAAGATAACACATAATGGTACTCAAAATTCACACTCACAACACAAATTCATACTCTGAAAAGCTAAACTACTCCAAGCATCCACTCGTCGCTCCACATTCACATGGTATCATCTCAAACCAATCAAATTCACAACACAAAAAATTCTAAAAAAATAAAGGACAACGAAGTAGAACTCAAAGGGAAAGACTTACCCCGCCATAGATTTGAGATCCTTCCTCTTAATCTCAATTAAAGCCCTAATTAATGTCGAAGGAACCCTAAGGGTCCACACGAACACTGCTCGAGGAACGACGAAGAGAGCTCAAACAGGGAGCTCAAGCACTCCGCGAGCTTTTTACAGTGGTAAAGCGCCGCAATGCGGGACAGAGTGGAGCGGCTCCGCCGCCGCGCTTCCGCTGCGGCGCGTGGCGGTGACCGGAACGCAGCCGCGGTGGGCAGAACGCGCGGCGGCGTAACGGAGGCGGAGCACCGGATTCGAGTCCGTTACTAGTAGTTAAGAGGGGGTCTCAAAGAGGAGTTGGACAAATAGTGGGGTACGGTCACCGTGAGGTCAGAACACGCGTTCCGATGAACCCCTATTGGTAATATCGACCGTTGGATCTCGTGAACTCCTACGACCTGTACGGTCAAATTGAGTGACACGTGGGCTGATCAGTTTTGGTGAAATTGCTCTTGATGAGCAGAATAAAAATTTTAAATTACGAAAGTACCCTTCGATGTGTTGGTGCTGACGTGGCTGCAGGCTCCGTACATGTCCGGCGTAGTCCACTTGCGGACGAAAAACGTGGCATTTTCAGCAAACCAAATAATTTTTTAAAATTTATTTATTTTATTATAATAATTATTTATTTTAGAATTTGGATAATTCGGTGAAATTATCGTGCGAATGTGAACTCAGGCTCGACGAGAGATCGAGGTCCATCATGTGCTGGTCAATTTTTTTTAAAAAAAATAACTTTATTTTACTCGGGATGTAGTGTAGCTCCATAATAGATACCACGATTAATTTAATTCGGATCACGGGTGGTTAACAGCGTTGCGTACAGGTAGTAATGATCACACATGTTGAAAAAAGTTTGCAATGGGTGGTGTTACCTAGATGTTAGATTTGTATCTAGCTAAGCTTGGCTCTCCAAGTAACTTATTTTTGGTTAAATTGCACATTTGGTTCTTAAGTTACAGGATACATAACATTTTGATCTTATAATTTAAATTTATAATGATTTATAGTTTAAACATTTTAAACCAAAGCAATAAATCGAATGGTGACGTATCTACTACAACAGCGATATAATAATAATATTATAGTTGATGATGCAATAATAATTAATATGCAACATCACTGATGCATCATAATACGGTTGAACTATAAGACTTATAATAATTTAAATATTTCGAGTCATAAATTACATTTCATTTTCCTCAATTGGATCGGAATTTTTTTTTTTTGTAAGAATTCAAAATCCGATGTGAATGAGGTTTTCCAAGTTTGGACTCCCTTGTGAATAAAATGTTCTTCGTAGATCGAACCAACAATATTATCACATGAACTGCAAATTCAATCAACATAATTTTTTGTTTCAATTTCTTAACCGATTTTACTTTACCCAACTTTAGCTTAGACTTTACTTTTAAATCAAACAAATAGAAATAATAGCGATTATTTGTAATTATACTTCTCAGTTATTACTTACTATTGGGAATTTAGACAGTGTATTAATGGGCCGGAGCCTTATTATAAATCTCAGAAACGGAATCTTAGTTTGATCTGCAACTGTTACTCTTTACGGCCCAGTTAGTGTTTCTTTTAGCTTAGACGTTACAGTTACAGCGAAAACCTAGAATTATAACTATAAAAGAGGCCAAATATAAAACCAAGTCCATGCTTTAAAAGTGAATATGAACCACCGACCGACCGACCGTTCCTAGGTGGTTGGTGCTCGAGACCCAAGTTCGAATCCTAGTTGATTCACATTTCCAACCAAATTTATTTCTAAATAAAATAAAGCGCGTAACAGATAGCATGCTACCTATCTCTCCAAAAAAAAAAAAAAAAGAGAGTGAACATGAACCACAAGACAAAAGAATATAAACATTTTCTCCAAGCAATTTTTTTTTTTTCTTTTTTGCTAACTTAAGGAACAACTGTTAGAATGAAAAGTAGGTGAAGATTTTTGCACCAGCACAATCAACTTCTTTTACGGGTTAAGATAAGTAGTCTTTAGGTTAACACTTTAATAACTCATGCTAATATCCAAACAAGCTCTTAATTGCGTGATGCATGAAAGATTATATTATATATATATATATTATATATATTATATATATTATATATATATATATATAGAGTCCGACTATGGTACTTGTAAAAGTACCAAGCACTTTGTGCTTGTGAATTTTTTACCGTTAGATCTACGACTTTGATCATTTTTATCCGTTAGATTTATCTATTCAACCAACCACCCACTTAACCCAAGGGGCCCATATCATCCTAACCGTACATCTATTAATCCAAGGACTAAAAACTTACAAGCACCAATGACTTGATACTTTTAAAGCATAGAGGAGCTCAATTATATATAATATAATATATATATATTATATATATATATATATATATATATATATATTATAATATATATATAGAGTGGGGCTACTATGCTATCGAAGCACGAGCCTTCCGTGCTTTCAGCTCGTTTTCGATGTTGCGACTTTCGAATCGTCGATCAGCTTCGTTAAACTTGATCTAGAGTATTCGGAGTACCTAGAAAACAATTTTATTATTTTTCGATATAATTTGCCTAGTGATCGAATGGGCTCAAAATCAACAAATTTCAATGGTCGTAGTGAGCCGTTTGCAAGTTTAACAGTGTAGAAATATCCAAATCACGTGAAATTTTGATACAAAATTCTTCTATACTATATAAAACAAGATCAATATCTTTGATTTAAAATTTTAATGTCATATTATTACATTTTGTAAGATTTTTATTTTCAGCCGTTGATTTTGAGCCCCTTCGTTCACTAGGCAAATGATATTGTAAAATCATAAAATTTATTTTCTAGATACTTCAAATACTCTAGATCAAGTTTAACGGAGCTGATCGACGATTCGAAAGTCGCAACTTCGAAATGAGCTGGAAGCACGGAAGGCTCCGTACTTCCCATAGCATAGTAGCCTCACCTCTCTCTCTCTCTCTCTCTAATATATATATATATATATATATATTAGTCGCATCCGGCGCCTTGAAAACGAGAGATAACAACGACCTTAAACCAGGAAACATCAAGATGGGGGCATATGAAATGTAAAATCTTTTCCTTAAACAATTGACTTCAGCATTTTCAACTTTAGTATTTTAACACGTATTCAGAAAATGATTGACCCAAACCGATGCAGGATCCGTCTCCAACCGCCGGCCCTCACACGTCTCCTAATAGATTTATGTGTCGTAGGCATGTATGACTTGTCGTATTTTCCTCTTTTTTATATTCCTTTTTTTTTAGGATATATATTTCAAATGTCAAAAAAATACAAAAACAGATATGAATGATGATTGAAAATAAATTTTTTTTTAGAGAACAATGGCATGCTATCTTTTCGTTTATTTTCTTAAAAAATAAATTTAGCTAAAAATATGAAATAATTAAGCTTCAAATTTTGGAGCAATTGAATATTTTTTTTGAGAAAGAGATAGCACGCTACCCGCTTCATTTATTTAAAGTATGAACTAGGCTACATAGGTGAGTCAACCTAGGCCTCGAGAGAGCGAAAAAAAAAAAAAGGAAAAAAAAAAAAGGAGAAAAGGGAAAAAAGGAAAAAAAAAAAAAGGAGGGGTAGTTGTTTCATAATACACTAGAAAAAGAGCAATTGAATGTTACTTCATAATACACTAGAAAAAGAGAAGGAGAGAAGAAAACAAAATAAATCGATTAATATCCTTCTCCGAAGTTCAAACAAACAATTTCTCAATAAAATACTCCTCCGGAGCTCTACATAAAGCTCCATGCTCACAGCAGTTTATGATTCTTCAAAGGGGTAGTTTGAGATTCCCAAGAAATTCAATGCATCATGGTTTATGATTCTTAGATTCATACCAACCGGTTGAAGCTAGGGGTGGAAACGAGCCGAGCTCGAGCGAGCTTATGTCAGCTCAAATTCGCTGCTTAAAATTAATTTTGAGCCTAAATCTAGGCTCAAGCTCGGCTTGAAATTAATTCGAGCCGAGTTCGAGCGAGCCTAATTTCGAGTCGAGCGAGCTCGAGCTCTAAACGAGCGATTGAAATTCTCGACATTATATAATCAATATGTTTAATTTTTATAGAACATTACCTATAATTTGATGCAACATGTTCAATAGTTCAAATACAAAATATTATAAGAAATGTGAGCTAGGGTGACTGTCTGACTGGGTGAGGGTCAGAGAGAGAGAGAGAGAGAGAGAGAGGAGGGGAAAAAAATTAGGGATTTGAAAATTTGAATGTTATCATGTTTTTAGGTTATGTGCAACAGTGAAAGTCTGAAAAAAGAGTGTGTTATGTAATTTAGAGTTGGACTCAATTGCACAGTTGTACTTGTTGGATTTATTTTATAGCAACAATAATGGCCCAAATTAATTAAAGCCTATACATAATTAATTATATATATATATAATTATATATATATATATAATATATATATATATATATATAGAGCTAGGCTGGTATACTATCGGTAGCACGGAGGTCTCCGTGCTACCAAGTTGTTTTCAATTATGCGGCTTTTAATCGACATCAGCTCCGTTAGACTTGATCTATACTATTAAAAGTATTTGGAAACTAAATTTCATATATTTTCGACATCATTTGGCTAGTGATCAAAAGGTTCCAAAATTAACAATTTAATGGTAGATATGATGCGTTTTTAAGTTTAACGGATGTAGAAGTATCCAAATTAGATGAAAATTAATTAAAAATTCTACTTAACATCAATAGCAAGACCAATACTTCGATTTGAAATTTGAATTCTTTGTCACTGTTTTTTATGAGATTTTCATTTTCAGCCGTTCATTTTTAGACTACTCGTTTGATTGGTAAATGACGCCGAAAATTATGAAATTTAGTTTCAAGTACTTTCAATAGTGTAGATCAAGTCTAACGGAGCGATCGTCGATTTTGAAGCCGCATCATGAAAACAACTTGGTAGCACGGAGGCCTCCGTGCTACCGATAGTATACCAGCTCTATATATATATATATATATATATTATATATATTATATATATATTATATATATATATATATATATATATTTCGAGCTTTCGAGCTTTTCGAGCCTAATTCGAACGAGCCGAGTAATACTCAAGCTCGGCTTGAAATGAATTTCGAGCCTTTTATTTTGTTCAAGCTCGGCTCATTTAATTTCGAGTCGAGCTCGAGCGAGCCGAATATCGAGCTGAACACGAGTCGAACGCGAGCCGGCTCGCTCGTTTGCCAGCCCTAGTTGAAGCAGTCAAAATATTGCATGAGTGGAAATCAAGCATTCCAAACAAATAAATAAATAAATAAATAATGGAACAAATAAATTTAAGCTGCACAAGACAATGGAAAATTGGGCAGGGGGGTGGGTGAGTCCAACTTTATTTTTAAAAAATTAGCATTTAGATTTGGGTTGCTGCTTTAACCTCCTGCTTTCTCCACTGTAGAATGCTTCCAATTACATTTAACCAGCTATTAATTATTATTTTTCTTGTTCGTGTTCACATCTAACCATGTTGTACTCTTTTATTTTCCTCCCACATTATCGTTCTTTCCGTATCATTGAGAAAGATCTTTCATCTCCTTCATTTATGGATGTGCTTTTCAGATGCCTCACACGCCAAAATTGTTACAGCTGTTGCACAGAATTATAGATGTAATCTAGCGTTGACCATTAAAAGTAGAATAAACTTAAGCAAACTAGTTTTCACCAACATAAACTCTAATGGGCATTTACTGGACAGAGATGAGAAAAATTCAACAAAGATGGATCAGAGTTTTAGTGTTGAAGAATAGAAATATCCACCTAAAGAATTAGGTGAAGATCATGTATACAACGTCGGGGTTTCCTAGAGACAGATGTCCTGACCTCTTTGCGCCTTTTTTCTTCCTGTGAATTTTGTCGCTTTTTGAGAATCCCCTTATTCCGGTACTGTAATCTAATTCATTTGTGTAATAAACGAAGCAGATCGCACACCACCTTTTTTTCCCCCTAAAAAATAAAAAATAATCATGTATACAATGTCAAACAAACAGACACTTTTAGTTCACAGCTAGCACAAACACGGAAGCAATGAACAATTTAAGTATTTAGCTCAAAATTGTTTCAAAGAAAAGTTAAAAAGAAGTATAATGAACTCAAACCAATTAGTGAACCACAATCCAGCCTATTAAAATGGACCCGGAATTCGAACAAAATGGCCGAGATTAAGATTCGAAACCGGGCCATGTTTCTTGATTGTGAGTTAGTTCGCGACCCAGTTCTATTTGATCTGATCAGAAACACAAAAAACAAAAAGATCTTAGACTTGAATGACTTAGGAATAGGTCATGCTAAAGCTGGGCCTAAGCATAATGCCGTGGGAATCTCTCTCGCTTCTCTCTACCTGTCTCAATCCACTGATCAGGAATTCCACATTGGTCCTTTTAAACAAATAATGAGGTCCCCGTCATTGCTAGTTGCTATCCGACCTTTTAAAGATCAAGCAAGTTTTCACATGATCCAACAATGTGGCCATTACTGTTTATGACCTTCTCCCCCTCATCTCTTACATCTAAGAAAGCCATGGCCTTCATTGTTCTCTCCATATTACTACTCTTAACCTTAGTGAGTGCTCAAAACAAACAGATCAATATAACCTTAGGCTCCTCCATCACGGCCGCCGACGGGGCCGGTTGGCTCTCGCCATCCGGCCGATTTGCCTTCGGATTTTACCCCAAAGGCCTGACAGGCTTTGCCATTGGAGTTTGGCTCGCAACGTCCCCCAACAGGACTATTGTATGGACGGCCAGCCGTGATGATCCTCCCCTCACCGACGGATCCATCACCTTAACTTTCGATGGACGGCTCCTCTGGGGCGCCTCTGGTGGCCAAGAGAAGGCCATATCCCAAGCCTCCGAGCCGGTCACCACGGCTTCGATGCTCGACAACGGCAACTTTGTTCTTTACGGTACGAATCAACAAGTCATTTGGTCTACCTTCAGTTCTCCGACAGATACACTCTTACCAGGACAGAGCTTAGTATCTGGATCAGAGCTATACTCTAGTGTCTCCGAAACCGATCGGTCGACCGGAAACTACCGACTCAATAACCAAAATGATGGCAATGTTGTGTCGTACCCCGCGGGCACGCTCGATGATGCTAACAATGCATACTGGGATACCGGTACTTTCCAAATTGGTTTCCCCATTACCCTTGCTCTAAACAGCAATGGCGTCCTATACATAACGGGAAATAACGGTAATTACAGTAAGAATTTGGCACAGGCTACGACGTCCAGTGGAGTCGATGTTTATTACCGGGCGATCATCGATGTAGATGGGATTCTTCGGCTTTACTCGCACACCTTTGGAACAAATAACGCCTCTACTACAAAGGTTGAATGGGCAGCGCTAAATGATCGATGCTTAGTCCGGGGCGTTTGTGGGCTTAATAGTTATTGTGATCTCGGCCCTGATGGCGAACCCAATTGTCTTTGTCCACCGGGCTTCGAATTTATCAACTCTAATCAAATTTCCCTTGGTTGCACGAGTAACTCCACCAGCGTTGGAGACTGCTCAATGATAAGCTCAAACGGAGGTGAAGCCGGATTAGTGATGGCTACCATGAATAACATAACATGGGCGGACATTCCATTCTTCATTTTGCCATCAACAACAAGCTTCGATGACTGCAGAGCCGCATGCTTGGACGACTGTTTCTGTGAGGCAGCACTGTTTCGGGGAGATGAATGTTCGAAACAAGTGCTTCCGTTGAAGTACGGACGGGTGGGGAGCAATGATACGCTATTCATCAAGGTAGGAACAATGAATACCAACAATCGAAGTACAACTAACGATAAGAAGAGACAGTTCAGTTCGAGAGCTCTGATTACAACAGCAGTTTTAGCTACCTTCCTGGCGGTTGTGCTCACCATCTGCGGATTTCTTATCTATAGAAATCAAAGGGTCAGGAGGTATAGAAGGCCATTGGAGTATGACAACACCAGTTTTGATGAGGAGACTCCATTGAGATCATTTTCTTTCGAAGAGCTAGATACAGCAACAGATGGCTTTAGGGAAATGCTAGGAAAGGGAGCCTTTGGGAGTGTGTTCAAAGGGGCATTGGCAAAGGGAGAGAAGGTTATTGCAGTGAAGAGACTAGAAAAGATGGTAGAAGACGGGGAGAGGGAGTTCCAAAGAGAGGTGAGAGCAATAGGGAGGACACACCATAGAAACCTAGTGCGTTTGCTCGGCTTTTGCAACGAAGGCTCTAACAGGTTGTTGGTTTATGAGTTCATGAGCAACGGCTCACTCGCGAATCTTCTCTTCAGGTCAGAGAACTGCCCAGCTTGGAAGGAAAGAGTTAAGATCGCATTGGATGTGGCCAAAGGGCTTCAATATCTTCATGAAGAGCTCGAGAGTCATATAATTCATTGTGATATAAAGCCTCAAAATATTCTCATGGATAGCTCGGGGACTGCAAAGATAGCAGATTTCGGGCTCGCAAAGTTGCTGATGCCAAATCAAACAAGAACCTTCACCGGGATTAGGGGCACAAGGGGGTACCTCGCACCAGAATGGTACAAAAATGCGCCGATAACTGTAAAGGCCGATGTGTATAGCTACGGAATCGTGTTGTTAGAGATTATATGCTGTAGGAGGAGTATGGAAATGGAAGAGACAGGGGAAGAACATAGTTTGCCAGAGTGGATGTATGAATGCATGACGGCCGGCGAATTAAGAAACGTAATCAACGATGAAGTCGTCGACATCGCTGAGTTGGAGAGGACGGTGAAGGTGGGGCTCTGGTGCGTTCAGAACGAACCCGTCTTCCGGCCTTTGATGAGGAATGTGATATCGATGCTAGAAGGTAATATGGAAACTTCAATTCCTCCAGCTCCAGCTTCTTTTTCATGATGTCAGAGCGAGCCGTAGTCATGTAGAGTAGCAAAATTGTGTGAAAAAGAATGAAAACTTCGGTAAATATATACTTTTTAAATACTTATTTTCACGCGCTTGCAGCAAACATATATACTGTTGATTTAGGATGTAATTTTAGTAACGCTACTCTAAGATATTAAGGTTTAAGCTTCCTTGATAAATTCCACTTTCTTTTCTTTATTAGATCCCATATACTTGAGCAAAATATATACTTCTTTTCCTTACTTTACATCATTTTATATAAACAAGTTTGGTGTAGTAAATTCAAGCAGTCTCGATATGATAATGTCAATTACAAATTCCAGGTTTTTTTTTTTTTTGTTCCGAGCTAACAAAAACAGTAAAAGGCCACTTCAGAATGCCAACTAAGAATATAATTGGGGATTATATGCAGTAAATTAGCAAAAGTCGTCAGAATAAAAACTTATCCAACCACACAAATCGATATTAATTCCGTGGATTCTAAAGAGATACGGTGATTACCTCACGCGTCGTAAGAACAAAACCGAACGAAAGGAAAATGGGAGGAGATTAGGGTTGGGAAAAGGAGTTTGGAATTGGGGAGAGTCGTGGGATGAGGGAACGAAGGGCCCCGATGTCGTCTTCCCTAAATCCAACGGACAGCTCCTAAACCGTACTATTTGTGTCTCCTGCCTAATACGAAGTCGGCGGAGCGCGAACGTTCAACCGCCGACTAATTAATGCTGCAGTTCTTTTTTTTTTTAACTTTTCCGCTACAATTGAGGCTTTACAAAGCCAGGCCAAGCCCAATTGGGGTGTTAATCGGCCCAGCACACTAAAGGCCCAATACCAGCCCTGGGCCGTGCACAAAGCTGTGGGCCCGTCCTGATCCGGAGTCAGTAAGTACGTGGCATAGTACCTGCAAAAAAAAATTGCGGGTAGCCCGCATACCCACCCGCCCACCCACGGGCCGGTATGGGTAAAGATTCCGCATACCCACTCGCCCATCCGTCGGTGGATATGAATAAAATTATTGGCTATTCAAAATTTTATAGATAAATTTTATTCATGCCTAAATAATCCGCGGATATAACGATCCGTCCGCGGGTTATCCACTTCGCCTGTTTATCATGTCTATATATATTATGTAGAGGATGTACACGCACTATGCCACGTACTATAACTAGGTAACATCAATATCATTAGGATAATGCCATGCTCTCTTTTACATAAACAAATAATCTCGCGCGGAACAGATAGAGAAGCATGCTTTTCGCTCCTAAATTTTAGTTGCCAAGTATAGAGGTGACTTAATGATGCTGTAACATCTTAATTTTGCTGTCTCGGACACAATACTCTAATTTTTTTTAAGAAAAACAACGCAACTGAGAATGATACGGAAGATAAATTTATTGAATATACTAAAGATTCAATAAATATGATTTGTCGTTTTTTAATTACTAGTGTCTCTGTCCATAGAAAAATAGTAACGAAAATATACGAACCACCACCTTATCTTATCGCCCACTCTACAAATATATATAAATCACCTCCCCCGCCACCTCTTTACCACATGATCAAGACACTACCTCCACTCCATTAATTCTCCTACATTTCCCCATCACATCCTCCCCCTTACAAGTCACCACCACCAACCTACTACGAGAATAACTCACCACCCCCTCCTAATCTCCTATCTATCACTAGTAAGCTTCACCTCCTTAGGCAAATGTTCAAGTAACAATCCTTTTGCTTTTGTTAATCTTCCTAGTAGGTTAGTAACTGGCGCTTTACTCTCTCTCCAGGATTTGAAGATACTCTTCAATGTGGCTCTTCATGATGCAAGAGCTTGATAGCAGAGTGCAGAGACATAGAGATCGTCAATTACGGTTGGTAGATATTAACTATCCGAGTGAGGAAAAAAAGAAAACAAGAAAAAAGGTTATTATTTTTTTAAAAAAAGAAAGATAGCACGCTACCCATTTCATTCATTTAGCATATAAATGCAGCTACAGGGGTTGAGGCAACACGGCCTCGGAAAACATTAAAAGCAACCAAAATAAAAAATACAAATAAAAACTAAAATATAAAACTATAAAAAATTGATACTTGTACTCCTCACTCAAACCCAAGGCACTAAGAATTGCAAAACTCAGTACATTTCTCTACTCACGTCCCGTATTCGTCTAATAGTCAAAAAAAAGAATCAAATGATTGGCTCTTAAAAATAATATTATTTTTTTTTCCGCCAGATCGTTCACCAATAGATTACGTCCCTTGCTAAATCCCTCGCAGCTGCCTCTTGGCGGTGGTTTTCATCCAGAAGCTCTCAAACATTCCTGACCTCCATCTCAATTTTGGAATGTGCCTATTTTTTAGGATGTTGTACATAAAAAATCTACTGATTACGTATCTAACCGACAGATGATCAACAGTTTTTAAATCGTTGCCACACATTACGTACTGTTGATTCCTTAGCGCAAGTGGCAAAGTGCTTGGTGGTTGGTACTCGAGATATCAAATTCGAATCCTAATTGATTCACATTTTCAGCTAAGTTTATTTATAAATGAAATAAACGAAACGAATAGCATACTACCTATCTCTCTCTCAAAAAANGGCGCTTTACTCTCTCTCCAGGATTTGAAGATACTCTTCAATGTGGCTCTTCATGATGCAAGAGCTTGATAGCAGAGTGCAGAGACATAGAGATCGTAAATAAAGGTTGGTAGATATTAACTATTTGAGTGAGGAAAAAAAGAAAACAAGAAAAAAGATTATTATTTTGTTTAAAAAAAAAAGATAACACGCTACCTATTTCATTCATTTAGCATATGAATTTAACCACAGGGGTTGAGGCAGCACGGCCTCGGAAAACATTAAAGACAACCAAAATAAAAAATACAAATAAAAACTAAAATATAAAACTATAAAAAATTGATACTTGTACTCCTCACTCAAATATAAGGCACTCAGAATTGCAAAACTCAGTACATTTCCCTACTCACGTCCCGTATTCGCCTAATAGTTAAAAAAAGAATCAAATGATTGGTTCCTAAAAATAATATTATTTTTTTTCCGCCAGATCATTCACCAATAGGTTACGTCCCTTACTAAATCCCTCGCAGCTGCCTCTTGGCGGCGGTTTCCATCTAGAAGCTCTCAAACATTCCTGACCTCCATCTCAGGTTTTGGAATGTGCCTACTTTCTAGGATGTTGTACATAAAAAATTTACTGATTACGTATCCAACCGACAGATGATCAACAGTTTTTAAATCGTTGCCGCACATTACTTACTATTGATTCCTTAACGCGAGTGGCAAAGTGCTTGGAGGTTGATACCCGAGATATCAAATTCGAGTCCTAATTGATTCACATTTTCAGCTAAATTTATTTTTAAATGAAATAAATGAAACGAATAGCATACTATCTATCTCTCTCTAAAATAAAAAAAAAATTATGTTTCATGTACTTCTCTCGAGAAAAGATCTATACTTCTTCATCCTGCCAGAAGGCCTAAGAAATAACACATTAATCATTGTTATATGACAGTAACAGGTTTTGGCAAAATTCTCTTCCTCACTCTTTGTGTTTTCTAGCTCTAATTCCACATTTCCGGGATTGCGCTTATGGGCCAAATCACAAACTAGAAAAGAGTGAGTAGCCCACAATGACAGAATCATAAGAATCCACCAGAGTACAGTACTGTATAGTACTGTGTTACTTTAATAAATTTATAATTACGAGAATTGTATAAAGTATATTAACTAAGCTTATAAAAATAAACAATGTATTCAATTTTAAAAGTAAAAATATCGTTAATTGATTCAAATCAAACAACTTGAAAAATAAAATATGCATAGTAAATCACAAATTAGAAAAGAGTAAGTAGTCAAATTAAAATGATTTATAGTTCAAGTAAGTTCAATACATTTTTATTAAAAAAAAAATCAAAAAAGCCCAAGTGCACGCTGGTTTGTCATCTTACTAATAACCCGGTCTGAATTTGTATTGGCCTAATAGTTTTTGGGCCAACTAACACCTCTTAACCAAGCAATCAAGTACATTGCAGTTAAAACTAGGGTTTTTTTATAGAAATTTACTCAAACAACACTTCTATGAAATCTTCGGCTAGATCAAGAGCCATGGCGACAAGCATTGTAGCGCTGTGCAGGATTCATACTGCCCAATTTGCCATGCGATATCGCACTCTGCCGGTTCGGCACAATCCATATTACATTGCTACCTAGACTAAAGTTATGATCCAAAAAAATTGCACCTTTTGTCTCAAAAGAGGTCGCAATGCACCTACCCAATTTTGATCAAGTCGTAACAAAGTCATTATGGGGAAAAAATTGGTCCACTTACTTTGGCATTTGTCATGACCTGTCTTTCTCCTTGTCTTTTTACGATCCTTCAAATTCTTCTTCACCTTCTTTCCAGTCTTATTTTAGAGACTCAATTAAAAAAAAAGGGAAAGAAAAAGAATAAAAGAAAAACTCGTGGGTTTCCTGGAAACTGTTGAATAAAGAGGTGCTCCCCTTTCACACATATCAAGCTAAAGAGTAAGCACTAAAAGGACATGATCAATATTATAATAGGCTATGGACCTTGAACAAGACAAAAAAATGAGTTACCCTAGAGTCAACACTTGAGCTCAGTAGTCAACAATTGAAGCACCAAGTTAGGTCAAATAGGTTGTCTTTTACCATCTATTGTTTCTACTAAAAATAAAGTATTATTTCACAGCCTAATTACTAACAACTTATTTAATTCACTTTCTAGCTCGTTTATGATTGGGTTAGGTATTACTAGCCTTAAATTGCCATTTAGATAGACCCTTAGGAAGTAGATCATGGTTAAAGTTTTTTAATCCTTTTTTTATAATCTTTCTATTCCGCTATTGGAGTTTGATAATGCCCAACATCATGTCATGCACAGCTTAAATTCACCAACTATTCTGTCCCAAGATTCGCGCATTATATTTTAATTCAAGCCTGTATTCTGTGATTCATCCTGAGCAAATCCTAAGGCGCGATAAAAGGAGCAAATTTAGTTGAGACCGTCTCAATCAAATTTTCATATATAGAAAGGACTCTAGAATGCAATCCAAAAAAAAAAAAAGAAAAATCTAATTATTTCACTCTATGATTTCCTTCTTCTCCTGAACTTTTTTTTTTCTTTTTTTTTTTTTGAGAGATAAATAACACGCTATCCGATTCGTTTATTTTATTTAAAAATAAACTTAGCTGGAAATATAAATCTACTCCTAAACTTTCGCAATAAGTGTGGAAAGGACTATGGCCCCTTGACTTATATGTGCACAAATTTTTCACATAAATTAAACTCTTTCATGTATGATTGGGCGGAGTTAATATTATATTTGGGCTCCGGGGGACATGGGTCTGATCGGTCACGAGCCTACGAAAGCAAAACAACCATAGAAACTGAGAGGAGTGAATTAAAAAAGGGGAATAAACCCAAATTAACATTAATGCGTTTTTCCTAAAAAAAAAAAACAAATAAAAATCGGGTAATCAGCATTATGTCCTACCACTGGAGAAATTATTTCTTAATTTATTATCCTAATTATCCTAATTATACATACATATATATATATATAGAGAGAGAGAGAGAGAGAGAGAGATGAGCTAGGATGCTATCATTAACAAATAAATTCCGTTGCCACTTATTTGTTTTCGATAGTGGAGTTTTCAAATCGATGATCGGCATTATTGAGCATGATCTATATCACTTGAAGTATCTAGAATCAAATTTTAAATCTTTTCAACATTATTGACCTAATGATCAAAGAGTTTAAAAATTTGTAATTTTAATGATCGATATTTAGCATTTTCTTATTTAACAGTGCAAAAATATCCCAATCAATTGAATTTTGGTTAGAAAATTTTTTAAATTATTTACAACAAGATCTATATTCTCGATCTTGATTACAAGATTTCTATCATCACTTTTAAAACGATATTCATTTTCAACCGTTCATTTTGTGTCCACTTGATAGACAAAAGAACAATATCGAAAAAGTATGAAATTTCGTTTCTAAATGCTTCCAGTCATATAAATCATGTTCAATGGCGTCAATCGTCGATTTAGAGGATTCATCATCGAAAAAAAATGAATGGCAACGGAGCCCATTTGCTACCAATAGCATTCTAGCTCAACTCTCTCTCTCTCTCTTTCTCTTTCTCTCTCTAGAATGTCATGATATTATATAATGAACTTTAATTAGACTTTATTTGAATGCCAAACTAAATTATTCATTTATATATATCTTACTCATCGTAATTTTTTTATTATGAAAAAAAATTAGGACTATGATCAAATGTGTAAATAGAATTGCATATTCGGCATTTAAGTTATTTTTTCAAAATACAGTAAATCAGTTCGTAGGTTTTAGGTTGTAGTCTAACTTATTTTGCATATCAAAATGGAAGGAGCTTTCTTTATTATTCCTACTTTCGACCCATAAAAAGTTTTCTCATGAAGAAGAGAAAGTCCATAAACACCACTCCCATGATTGAGCATTAGGTCCAAATCCACTGATGAGAACATAGGTCTATAAACAAAAAAAAGCAAAATAAAAAAATGGGAAATTTTGAATTCATCTACAATTATTTGTCCTATGCATATTAATATGGCCTTGACCCCAACAACCCATCATTTACACAGTAGATGGATGGTAATCAAGCATGGAAGCAATCTATTACATTATATGAGTAATTAAAGGATTAATTTGGTAATTTCATTTTTAAGCTTTTTTGCTTTATAAATTATATTGTATGTTCTCAAGCAACTATGATTATATGATTTTCTCTGTACTGGTAAGTAATTCAGTTTACAAGAAATAAAAAAAATAATAATAATTTCAACATAGCAAGCACGTCCTATGCAGAACCATTGACAAACGCTGCTCTGAAGTTCATGTAAACAGATTATCTTGAATAGGAATTTGTCACTTGTGGATGCGTATAGTAGTAATATTATTAACATGGACAAATTTTTTAAAAAGAAAAACCCAAAGGACTCTACGAATGTGTTACACACCATGCGCACCGAACTTAAAACCTGCCGGTCTCGGTCCACTGCAACAATGTCCGCGTTCTCTGACATCTCTGACGGGCACTTTTCATTCGTCCAATCTAAAATGTGAAAATAGTACAAAATAATTAGTAATATTAATATGATAAATGCATGCACAGGCTCAGTAATTTGCTCCATTTTCCACGCCGAAGACCAGGAAAGGCCCGGAACACTGAAACTCTCCCCTATATAAAGGGTCCGGAGACTCGTAGTGGTACTGCAACAATCAACATATCCAACAGCATCATTCCAATTAACCTGATGGAAAGAAAAATGCCTCCCACCAAGCGCCTCGTTACCTTCTACATTGCTCTCATCATCTCTTTAGTCCTCGCTTCCGACTGCTGTAATGCCGCCTTGCCTTACTACTCCCCACGTCCGAATCCATCTCCGACAGTACCCCTAGCACCAGCTCACCCTCCTCTCAGCCCTCACCACCGCCGCCACCGCCACCACCACCACCACCAACATTACCCCCACGAACACTACGCACCGCCTCCACACGGCCTACCGCATTACCCTCCGGCTCCGCCGACCCTTTTACCGCCTGTCGTATCCCCACTACCGTCTCCGTATCCTCCGCCGCACCGCCACCAACATCCTTACCCTCCGCAGACGCCTCCGCATGGCTTGCCGCATTACCCTCCACCTACCTACAAATCCTCTCCTCCCCCATCCCACGTCTCCTACTCCAACTCTCCGCCTCCACCGACACCGGTTTACGCAATTCCGCCTCCGCATGGCCTGCCGCATTACCCTCCACCTACCTACAAATCCTCTCCTCCCCCATCCCACGTCTCCTACTCCAACTCTCCGCCTCCACCGACACCGGTTTACGCAATTCCGCCTCCGCATGGCCTGCCGCATTACCCTCCACCTACCTACAAATCCTCTCCTCCCCCATCCCACGTCTCCTACTCCAACTCTCCGCCTCCACCGACACCGGTTTACGCAATTCCGCCTCCGCATGGCCTGCCGCATTACCCTCCACCTACCTACAAATCCTCTCCTCCCCCATCCCACGTCTCCTACTCCAACTCTCCGCCTCCACCGACACCGGTTTACGCAATTCCGCCTCCGCATGGCCTGCCGCATTACCCTCCACCTACCTACAAATCCTCTCCTCCCCCATCCCACGTCTCCTACTCCAACTCTCCGCCTCCACCGACACCGGTTTACGCAATTCCGCCTCCGCATGGCCTGCCGCATTACCCTCCACCTACCTACAAATCCTCTCCTCCCCCATCCCACGTCTCCTACTCCAACTCTCCGCCTCCACCGACACCGGTTTACGCAATTCCGCCTCCGCATGGCCTGCCGCATTACCCTCCTCCTACCTACAAATCCTCTCCTCCCCCAACCCACGTCTCCTACTCCAATTCTCCGCCTCCACTGACACCGGTTCACGCAATTCCGCCTCCACATGGCCTGCCGCATTACCCTCCTCCTACCTACAAAACCTCTCCTCCCCCATCCCATGTCTCCTACTCCAACTCTCCGCCTCCACAGACACCGGTTTACGCAATTCCTCCTCCGCATGGCTTGCCGCATTACCCTCCACCTACCTACAAATCCTCTCCTCCCCCATCCCACTCCAACTCTCCACCAATACCGACACCGGTTTATGCAATTCCACCTCCGCATGGCCTGCCGCATTACCCTCCTCCTACCTACAAATCCTCTCCTCCCCCATCCCACGTCCCCTACTCCAATTCTCCGCCTTCACCGACACCGGTTTACGCAATTCCGCCTTCGTCGCACCCGCATCACAAACCATTGCCGCCGTACCACACCATTCCCGAGCACGCGCCGCCACCGCAGCAGCATCACTACGGGGTACCACCGCCGCCCTACAACTAAGACCGGAATAGAGGAAGAGCATCAGAAAGAACAAGTTGATTATCTAGAATTGTATAACGTGTTCTTGGCTATATTTCGTGAAGAGTAGTGTGTGGTTCAGTACGTACGTAGTATCCCAGAATACGGAATAAGAGAGGAATGTTAATTCGCATTACCGATCAGGCATATAAGTCCTAGATTTGGTTTAGCCACGGTGTCTTTGTCGCGATTGTATCGTAATCACTTTCTAATGCAGCGTTTGTTTTATATTATTTAATGCTCTGCCTCAGTTTCTTTCATTTTTTTTTTTTTCCCTGGGTTCAATTTGTTTTGGTTTGACCGAGCCGGTAATGAGCCTGGACCAGTGAACATATAATAAATGTAGGCCCCTTCCCGGAGCTAACGCCGTAATCCCCAATGTTGGACACACCATTACTAAAATAGATGCATTAATCATCGAGTTTATACAAACATTACTTCTTCAGAGAGAGCAAAAAAAAAAAAGGAATTGGAATTTACACTTTACAGTAGAGAATCAAAGGGGAATACATTGACTAATTTCTAGTACAAAAGCTTAGATACAAAGTTCGGAAGCAAAGCGACCCGATATATATGAATTACTGCTTCTAACTCAAATCATGCAATTGCTCCTGCATCCGGGGCGTTCGATGCGAGAAAAGAACGGTGAGGATTAATTCGAACCCAAACCCTAGGCATCATGCAGGGACCCAAACTGACACTGTGGTCAGAGGCCTCGATTTCCAGCACAAAGCCAACCTACCCATCTCATGCTTCACCCCATACCCTCTATTAAATAACCCCACCAGAAACTTAGCTTGAGAAACATTACAACCGCTCACAGGAATAGGCCTAAAACCCTCGAATCCATGCAGCCCCTCACCCAAAGCCCACTTCTCTCCAGGCCCATATTCAACCCGGCCCACACAATCCTCTATTTTGGGCCCCAACATGTCCCTCTCAACAATCCTCAGGCCCATCTTGTAGCCCCCGCAGAAGCTGCTTCCGAGTGAGTCAGCAGTAGTAGAGAAATGGTGCAGTGCCTCGCAAAAGAACCCCGAAAATGAGTCGAACGCGCTCTTACTACATCTGAACAACTCATCCTCTACTAACACTACCAATCTGGGACTCAACTTTTTTACTCCAAGAAGAAAGCTTTTGAGAGATCTGTAGCTCCTACTCGGGCATTGCACTTGGTGCATCATGCAACTAACTATTAACGTTCTTTTACTGTTCAGTTCAATTCTCTCAATATCTCCTCCATCGTTCATTGAAATCCAATCAAAGTGGAGCATTAAACCGATGGATTCGGCGAACTCTGAAAGCCGACGACCGGTCCGGTGGACCGAGTCCACCGCGTCGCCGTCCTTCACGACGGCGGTGATGCGAAGCGAGCTGGCCGGGCCCCGACCCACGAGGTCCGCCATTAACGGCGGCCATTGGATCCCTTCCATGACATCGAAGTCGATGACGTGGACGTCGTCGTCACCGTCGGTGGCCTCGAGAATGGCCTGGTTGGCCGCGAAGTGCGCGAACTTCACGTACGGCGAGAGCTCCTGGACCATTTGATGGGCCGACATGTTATGGACTGAGTCCGAGCGGCCCAATTTGGACTCATTCCGTGGGCCGTGATGGGCCGTCCTGGACCGCAGGCCACGGGCGAAGTAATGGGCCAACCGGTCGAACGAGCCGGTCGAACCGGATTGGGCGAGGAGGAGCCGGTCGAGGCGGTCGAGCACCGACCGGGCCCGGTCGGAGTCGGCAGACTCGACCGCGTCGGCTGCGGCTAAGAGCAGATCACTCGAGCTGTTCTCTTCCATGAGCTCTTCTTGAATTGCTACTAAGTTCTCTTCGAGGGATAAAACGGGCCCTTGGAAAAGCCAATTTGCGTGTGGGTGTTCCTCACCGAGGTACGTATGCACCGTTGGATCCGTGCACCCCACTGGATCATCAGAGATTGATTCATCGTGCTCCGTTGAGAAGGAGAAGAGAGGGGTTTGGGGATATGCAATGGCCTCCATTAATGGCTTCGGTTGTGGGACACCGCGCACACAAAGTAGCTTCTTCCTTCCTTGTGATCTTAGAGATAAGAGATAATTATTATATACACGAATCCTATTGGGTGTGAACTCTCCGAAGTGGGCCCCACACGATGCCAGGGTCCTGTCACGGTCGGGCCCACAAAGAAGTTTTTGGGCTGTTATGGGGTCGGCACTGGTTTCTTTTAGCTTCATAAAAAAAAATTATATAGGTGTATTTATTATTATTTAAATGTATTATATATTCGGCAACGTATTGGTGTTGTGTGTGTGTGCGTGTGTGTTGGGAGGAAGAGGTAATGTGGGCATGGAATATGCCGATCGATAGCGCTCGTCGCTTACGTTAGCCATTAGACCGAGGACAAACACATTGCCGTATATTCTCCCATTTTTGGGAGCAGTGAAGTGATCAGCAAATATGAATGTAATAAGGATAAACTTTAATTTATTATACTGTAAAATTATACTTAATTATTATTATTATTATTATTTTTTGAGAGATAGGTAGCACGCTACCCGCTTCGTTTATTTCATTTAGAAATAAACTTAGCTAAAAATGTAAATCAAATAGGATTCGAACTTGGGTCTCGGGTATCAACCACTAAATCTTTTACCACTTGCTCTAGGAATTGTCGGTATACTTAATTATTTTATTGTTTTGTGTATTTTATTATGTCATGTGGTTTCAGAAACTACACTTAATTATTATGTGATTTCATTTTTATTTCACAGTATAAATTTACCATAGTATTATCACCTTATGATTTTTTTTAAAAAAAAAATACGTTATTCTTCTATTTGACAGCATAATTTTTTAGTAAAATAAAAATAAAACAATAGAATAGCTAAGTATAATTTTTTGAATCATATGATGACAAAGTGAAAATGCATTAAACTATAAGGAAACAAATTGAAGTTTGGCCAAATAATAATAAAGTTGGCATTGTGTCTCTACTATATGAACACCTCGCCAGTTCTAATGCACAAAGAAACATTTTTAAATGATTATTAGCTATAAAGAAACAATTATAAGAGCTCAATTGTGAATATTGATCAAATTTGAGGTGTTACATATGCATACGAAATTTCTCTATGAAACATTTGAGAAAATACAATGTGGAAAATGACATGTATATAGCTTCACTCTACGATTTATAATTGGAATTACACCAAACTGCATGTCCATATATATATAGATTTTTTGGGAATGAAAGCGAAACAATAATGTCGCCTAGTAATGAATTTGAGAAGAAAACCCCAAATTAAATTGAGATATTCTTCTTTTCTAGTTCATGACTCTTGCGTTGGATTCTCCTTTTAGTTGATCGCATACGGCTATGAAGCTAAAATTTATGTACCCCAGTACACATTTATGAGTCAGTTGATCGAATGGAGGTGTAAATGAAATATAATTAGAGATGCACGCACTATAATAAATACAGTAATTATAGTTGGATTCTATCTTAGTTTTGTTTTGTGATGCGTAAAAAGGAATTGTTGCTATGTCAAATAAGTTCATCTAAGCTAACAACCACAATAACTTCTTTTTCCTTTTTCTTTCTTTGAAAAAAAGATAACATATTAACTATTTCATTCAATAAAAAAATGAATTTAGCTACAAGATACCGAGGCAGCTAAGGCCTCCATAAGAGCAAGAAAGACACAGAAAACAGATCGAAAAGAGAAGAAAAATTTTTCAGCAAAAACTAACTTGACATCTCCCTACAGTTGAGGTCAGCCTTTTCCCCTCTTCTCCCAGTCTGTCCAAAAATTTACGATCTCCTCAAGAACACGATAAATATTCCTTTTCTTATCCTGAAAAATAATACAATTTCTTTCTAACCATTTTATCTATTATGAGGCCGTTAGCTTATAAAGTTCTTGCTTTTTCTAGCCATATTACCGACAATAACAACTTCCAGAAAAAGGTTTTACCAAATATTTGGGTGTTACTTTTCGGGGCAAAAAAGAAGCTATGGATGTCAGGCTTGAGTAGTCACGATTGCTCATCATGTACTTAATTTGTTTACCCGACAAATCAATATGTCCATTAGAAAATGATCATCTATGTACTAATCAATTCAAAAAGGCTTAGCAGGGTTTTAACATCTTTTTTTTGTTTTCTGTTATTTGATATCTAATCTCAAAGTTCTTGTTTAACATTTTCCCTATGTAAAAGAGTACTACAGAAGATTCTTACATCTGCATAGTTGTTTGAACTAGTAATTCATGACGTGACAATAGTTCCTAAGCCAAGCACAAATAATATCATAATACATATAATTCGAAAAAAAAAAGGTAAGAAAAACTCTCACAAATGATTGGATTAAACTTATTGCTTATTAGTGACACAAAAAGAGTTAAAAGGCCGGCAAGTTGAGAGCGCTTCACATCATTCTCATATTCATAAATCATAATCATAAACATATATATGTATATAATAAAGGCAAAGCTTTTTAATAGTTCATAAAAATATAGTATCACACAAAACATTCAGATACCTCCTTTCTTCCACAAAGGGACAATTTCTTGTTCACCAAAAAAAAAAAGAGAAAAAAGTAGGAATATAATTCCAGTACTGTATGATTGAGTCCATTCACAGTTACATAGCTGTCTTGGTTAAGTATTATAAAGTGTAATGAAAGCTCCAGCACTAATTGCCTTTCTTTAATTTTCTCTGTGTCCTTCAAGATGAAATGAGTGGATATATAGAGAGGAATGAGTAAGTACACACAATGCACATAGGTTGAGTTGTAGTTGTACTCTTACTTAGATCCTTCCTGGTGTTTAATAAGACTTTAAAAAGATGTAGTAGTGTTGATGCTCCCTCAATGCAGTGCTGTCCCACTCCCACAGTCCCCAAACAAAGTCCACAACTTGGTTGGTAGAGAATATGGCTTTCCAACATCACCAACTACCAAGAAGGACAAGTAGCAGTTGGAGGAAGCTTCTGGTGTGAACTGTGAACAGTAACAGGCTCTCAGCAGCAGTTTTGTTGCTTTCAGAAAAATTATTAGCAAAGAAAAAAAGAAGAAGAAGAAGAAGGGAACAACAGTTTCTGTTGCTTTCTCTGATCTCAGCATCAAGAAGTCATTGTGAAGTTTATTACTAATGGCTTCAAAGAGGTGTTTTCTGAGAGGTGGTGTTTAGAGAAGTGTTGTTTCTACTAGAAGCTTTGATAAGTAAACTGATCCCAACAGCTCTCTGCAGCAGCTAAAGTTTCAAGTTTTTTAATCTTTAATCTTCAGTTTTGAGCTCTGAAGCGCGTTTCATTTTTTAATTTTTTATATATATATATATATAAGCGTAAATTTGCACTGGTCAAATGTACACATACTGCTTTTATGCCCCTTTTTGTTTATGGGTTGTAAATTCAACGCTTTTTAAAACATAAAGTCGGAAAGGTGTACAAAAGTTTATTAGTTAGTACTATATCTTGTATTTCATCAAATCATAAATTTCATTGATGCAAGATTACAAAAAATCTGCAATCGACAGATTCATTCAATTTACACAGACATTAAGTCCAAAAGAATCAAAATAGCAAAAGCGTAACAAAATCTCACCTTAATTACTAATTTTGTACGATGACTTTGACGGGAAGTTCAAATTTTGCATGATGATTCCATAACCCTGCTAACGAACAAACTTTGCTAAACATATTTAACAAATTAATTGCCCACTACTAATTAATACAAAAAACTAGATTAATGATAATATATAGCGCAAGTCATTCTTTAATCCTGATAGGGGAGCCAGAGCTTGGGCCCAAACCATATTGAAACAGCAGAGTAGAAGATAAAATAAAAGGCTTGTTAATTAAGAAGTTAATAACACATTTATTAATAGCTATGGAAAATACAAGGTGTTCACCATGTCGGTACACTGTATAGCAAATTGCACTCTGATTAGTTATGTCCCACTTTCGCTGTTATACGTTGCCAAATTCCAACGGTTTCAATAATTGGGTGAATTGTTTATCATCTTAAAATTCAAAAAATAAAATAAAAAAATATAGTGTGAGGGGGGTGAGAGGAAAAGTTAACAGAGACGTGAGGTCCCACATCCAGTTTTAAGTAATTTGTTAATACAATTGTGTTAATAAAATAGTTAGGTACAGTACTCGATCTTGGGCTTTTAAGAGTTATAAGTTCCAGTTTCGTGCGTGAACTTTAAAGCTGAAATTGGACATTACAAACTTTAAAGGTATCTCATTTATTGAATAAAAACTATTGCTTGCATACGGTGAACTCGTACGCTGTACATAATCAAATCAAACTTAATTAAAAGAAAAAGGAAGTGCATTAAACATTGGGATAGTGAGTACGCGGTAGTAACAATTTGGGGACATTTATTTCCCATTATTTGGTCACTGCAAATTTACAAGATGATGCATGCCATAACATAAAATTGCATTTTCTGGGGCAAGCTCACATACGTGTCCACAATACTAATACTAAGACCGCCCACACAAAGCATACGCTTGCTTCCTTAAACTTCTATTTCATAGAGCAGCACACATCACTTCCTTTTACAATATAAAGTGAATCTCTCACAGCAAAGTAAATGGATCTAGCATTGCGGATACGAGACCAACGAAATAATTTACCAGTTAGATAAAATAAGTTAGATGATTTCGATTTCTATAGTACCAGCCACCACATAAAAATAGACCAGGTTGTACAGTACACATCTCTTTACAGAGTTATAACAGATATATCAAACCTAATGTAAAAGTATAGGAATGGCTATAGTCAACGATATCGCACCAATAACATTAACCTAGAGTTTGGTCCTTTACTAATTGTGGGTCATCTACAGTCAAATATGTCGCCTATAGATATTATCACAATTAATGATACAAACAACAACAATTCCACAACAAGATTGTATCATCTGCATACAATATTCATGAACCATATTCTTCACCTGACTAAGTCCGTTGAGTATGCCTACATGAAATCCATTGAGTCGTTTAGAGACTGACCGCTAGTAGACTGGCTGTTTGAAGAAGCCTGAGACTGAGATTGATGAAGATGCGGAGGCCGATGACTGCCCAGCTGGGGCAACTGTTGCAGCTGAGGGATATAAGAGGGCATGGCTCGCGGAATCCCTCCATTAAAGGGATTGAGTCTCACATTTGGAAGTTGGCCGCTCGCTATCTTAAGCCGCTGCACTTCTTCTCTCAATGTCTCGTTCAAAGCTGCATGGAATTAAATGAACTTTCACCTTTCACAAGAAGTATCCTTTAATGTTGTATTGGATTAGTAGATATTTTATTCAGTCAATAAACTCTGAGACCGTAGGGAAGTGCGACTGGAAAATAAAATTAAAGACATACCATCTCGAAGCTGAGCCTGTTGTTCCATAGCCTGTAAACGCAGTTTGAGCTCTCTGTTCTCAGTAGTTAAACCGGTCGTTTCTCTCTGAATTATAAGAAAGTAGTAATTACAAGGAATATAGTAAAATATTGAAGAAAAAATTGAAAATTAATTTGAAATATAAAATTCCAAGTGTATAGTTCTACTCCTGTAGAAAAATAACAAATAGCAAAATGAAAAACAAGGAGATAAACAGGAAAGAAGAAAAGAAACGACCAATGAAAACAAGGATATTCATTTCACTTTTGGTTCTCAAACTATGAGGCGGGTGATAATTTAGAGTTTAAGTATTAAAGTATCACCCCTCACAGTTTGAGGACCAGAAGTGTAATTTAGCCTATCTTCTTTGACTAACGTGATTCAATAGAGTGATGACTCACATAGAAAGGGCAGCAAACTTTTTTGGATCTACTAAAGAAATTCAGTAACTTTCAGCAAGTCAAGAAAGCAACAGAAGACGGAAAGGAAACCATAAAGTTACAAGATGTTAACTCCTGGTTGAAAGTTACTCGAGCGACAAGCCCATGATGGACCTCACTAGCATCCTTAATCCAAATATGTTCAATTATACCCAGTAACAACATTTCCAGTATTCCAACAAGTTTTGGCATTTCAAACAGATATCTATTTTAGAGGAATGAATGAAGGAACCTTTTGCTGGTACCCCATCCAGATCACATTTCAGTTATAGTATCTACACAATAACAAGAGGAAAAAGATGCCTTACTTATCAGGCACAGCTC